>NC_135813.1:12555807-12855807 GCF_964213995.1 Mustelus asterias
GGCGAAAGGCAAGAAAGTGGAGTTAAACCCATAATCATGTCAACCATGACCTGTTTGAATGGCAGAGCAGGCTCGTGAAGCCAAATGAAGCAAAATATTTAATCACAGAATCCTACAATGCAGAAGGAGACCATTCGGCCCATCAAGTCTGCATCGACCACAATCCCACCCAGACCCTATACCCACAACCCTAGCTAGTCCCCCTGACACTAAGGGACAATTTTAGCATGGCCAGTCCCCCCAACCTGCTCATCTTTGGGCTGTGGAAGGAAACCAGAGCACCCCGGAGAAACCCACGCAGACACGAGGAGAATGTGCAAACTCCACACAGACAGTGACCCAATCCCGGGAATTGAACCCTGGCGCTGTGAGACAGCAGTGCTAACCCACTGTGCCACCGTGCCACCTCTTTCAGATGTAATGTTTCCTTGCACTATGTAAATGTTTTGGGTTCAGTGCAGTTTTTAAATTAAAAGGTATGCAATATTATCATGTGTTCATGAAATATTATAAAAGCCAAGTGTATGTGTTGATTTGCCAGTGTTTTATGGTTTGGAGTTGAAGATTACAGGCAGCCTGAGAATAGGCAATTTGCCTGGAACTTGCCTTAGTGGCTCTCCCGATGTAGTTGACTAAGTTTATGTAGTGAGCTCCTAGGCAGTACGAACCAGGTTGGATTGTATTCTACCCCCGACCTGTGCTCATAGAATCACAGAACAGTTGCAGCACAGAATTTGATTTGATTTGATTTATTATTGTCACATGTATTGTATACAGTGAAAAGTAATGTTTCTTGCACGCTATACAGACAAAACATAGCGTTTATAGAGAAGGAAGGGAAAGAGTGCAGAATGTAGTGTTACAGTCATAGCTAGGGTGTAGAGAAAGATCAACGTAATGCAAGGAAGGTCCATTCAAAAGTCTGATGACAGCAGGGAAGGAGCTGTTCTTGAGTCGGTTGGTGTGTGACCTCAGACTTTTGTATCTTTTTCTTGATGGAAGAAGGTGGAAGAGGGTATGTCTGGGATGCGTGGGGTCCTTGATTATGCTGGCTGCTTTTCCGAGACAGCAGAAAGTATAGACGGAGTCAATGGATGGGAGGCTGGTTTGTGTGATTGACTGAGCTTCATTCATGACCCTTTGTAGTTTCTTGTGGTCTTGGACAGAGCAGGTGTCATACCAAGCTGCGATACAACCAGAGAGAATGCTTTCTGTGGTGCATCTGTAAAGGTTGGTGAGAATTGTAGCGGACATGCCAAATTTCCTTAGCTTCTTGAGAAAGTAGAGGCATTGTTGGGCTTTCTTAACCGTAGCGTCGGTATGGAGGGACCAGGTGATCTGGACACCTAGAAACTTGAAGCTTTCAACCATTTCCACTCCTTCATGTCCTCCACTACGCTTCCTGAATTTGATGACTATCTCCTTCATTTTACTGACATTGAGGGAGAGATTATTGTTGTTACACCAGTTCACCAGCTTCTCTATTTCTTTCCTGTACTCCGTCTCATCATTGTTTGAGATCCAATCCACTACGGTGGTGTCGTCAGCAAACTTGAAAATCGAGTTGGAGGGGAATCTGACCACACAGTCATAGGTGTATAAGGAGTATAGTGAGGGGTTGAGAACACAGCCTTGTGGGGCACTGGTGTTGAGGATGATCGTGGAGGAGGTGTTGTTGCCTATCCTTACTGATTGCGGTCTGTGGGTTAGGAAGTCTAGGATCCAGTCACAGAGGGAGGAGCCAAACCCTAGGCCACAGAGTTTGGAGATGATTTTTGTGGGAATAATGGTGTTGAAGGCTGAGCTGTAGTCAATAAATAGGAGTCTGACGTAGGTGTGTTTGTTATCCGGGTGTTCCAGGGTTGAGTGTAGGACCAGGGAGATGGCATCTGCTGTGAACCTGTTGCAACGATAGGTGAGCTGTAGTGGATCTAGGCAATCTGGGAGGCTGGAATTGATTTGTCCCATGACTAACCTGTTGAAGCACTTCATAAGGTGAGGTGGGCAGCACGATGACACAGTGGTTAGCACTGCTGCCTCACAGCGCCAGGGACCTGGGTTCAATTCCTGGCTTGGATCACTGGCTGTGTGGAGTCTGCACCTTCTCCCCGTGTCTGCATGGGTTTCCTCTGGGTGCTCTGGTTTCCTCCTACCATCTGAAAGACGTGCTAGTTAGGTGCATTGGCTATGCTAAATTCTCCCTCAGTGTACCCGAACAGGCGGTGGAGTGTGGCGACTAGGAGAATTTCACAGTAACTACATTGCAGTGTTAATGTAAGCCTACTTGTGACACATAAATAAACTTTAAACTAATGATGGAAGTCAGAGCCACCGGATGATAATAATTAAGGTAAGCTGCCTGGCTTTTCTATGGTACAGGGATGACGGTTGTCTTCTTGAAGCAGATAGGGACCTCAGATTGGTGTAAAAAGAGGTTAAAGATGCCTGCGAATACCCCCGCTAGCTGATTCACGCAGGATCTAAGTTCTCGTCCAGGTACCCCTTCCGGGCCAGTCGCTTTCCGTAGGTTGACTTCCGAGAAGGCTGATCTGACGTCTGTGATGGTGACCTTGTATACTGGTTTGGCCAGGCTTCCGGGGCAGAAGGTGTGCTTTGGCTGACCTCTTGCTCAAAATGGCCATTCTGCCCCTCGTGTCCGGTTGTCCTTCCGCTTGCTCTTGTAACTGGATAATAGTAAAAGGAATATCACCAATGTCGTTCCTCACCAGAATCGTGACTGATTCTTATGTAATGATTTTGTCTTTCCTCAGCAATAATCTTATTGTTTGCTCAGTTACTTTTGCTCCTCTGTCCCTTTTGTTGTAAACAACGGGAGGGATATGAGGTCACATTGGTGATGTAGTGAGTGATGGGTTTGCCAGCACTTAGAGGAAATGGTGGGGGTGTGTGCTTTTCCCATCTCCTCCAGGTCGATCGACCGAGCCTCAACTTCTTGCTTCTTGTAGGTGGAACTTGATGATCCGCTTTTGATCCAGTCGCAATTTCATTCCTGACTAATGTCCAATTATTCTTGTTTTCGCTGTTTCCAGTGACTCCTCATCAGGATGCCACCTTCCTATATACAGAACCTCTTGGACGCATCGTCGGTTTTTGGATTGCACTGGAGGATGCTACGGAGGAAAATGGCTGCCTTTGGTTTATCCCTGGCTCCCACACAGGTAGGAATCATAACTACCTTGAGTTTGAGGTCTTTCATATACTTAATGGTGCTACCAGTGATCCTTGACATTGTCCATTAGTTATGAAATCTCAAATCTCAGCTGTGGTAAAATTATGTTTTTTTTCCATTTGTTCCTGCGATTTGGGTGTCTCTGGCAAGGCTAGCATTTGCTCCCAACCCCTAATTGCCCTTGAATAAGGTGGTGAGCTGCCTTCTTGAACTGCAAGCTGTTCATGTGGTGTAGGTACAGTTAGTTCCAGGATTTTGACCCAGCAACAGTGAAAGAATGGCGATATAGTTCCAAGTCAGGATGGTGGGGGACTTGGAGGAGAACTTTTGTTCCTATGTGACTGCTGCCCTTGACCTTCTGGTGGGTTGGAGGTTGTGGGTTTGGAAGATGCTGTCCAAGAAGCCTTGCTGAGTTGCTGCAGTGCATCTTAAGCAGGTGGTACACTGGATGGAAGTCATTGCATAGGCAGAGTTGCAAGATGGGAAGATAGAGGCACCTCAAGCCATTCTCTTGTTTTTTATTATTAATTAATTTAAACATTTATTAATTAATGAGGGACATGGGCATTGCTGGCTGGCCTGCATCCCTACCTGCCCTTGAAACTGAGTGACCTACTAGGCCATTTCAGAGGGCAGGTGAGAGTCAACCACATTGCTGTGGCTCTGGAGTCACATGTAGGCCCGACCAAGTAAAGATGGCAGATTTCCTTCCCTAAAGAACATTCGTGAACCAGATAGTTTTTTCCGACAATCGTTTCATGGTCATCAGTAGATTCTTAATTCCAGATTTAAAAAAAAATTGAATTCAAATTCCACCAGCTGCTGCAGCGGGATTTGAACCCGGGTCCCCAGAACATTAGCTGAGTTTCTGGATTAATAATCTAGCGATAAGACCACTAGGCCTCTCTACAGACCAGACAGTAGGTCTCCTTCTTGCTTCCTCATCTATGGGAAGTATGGTGCATGGGTAGAAAATTTGTGAAGAAACCCTCATAACTGGAAAATCCAAATAAAACATGATACAAAAATGTGCATTATTAGTGATTGAAAATCTAAGACACTGCATAAAGTCTGTTTATGCCCATTATACAGCACTTTGTTTTTCTGCCTGACAGTTGGTATTACACGGAGGATGGTACGAGCCCCAAAGGGAGAATATCCTCTGATTCAGTTTACCGGAAAGGAGCGTGATTATCCAGATGATGAATTCATTCCTGTTCCAGTTAAAAAAGGTAGATGGCCATTTGTATTACATTGGGATGATAATGGACATTGATGGCGACGCTTTGTATTGTATTGAATGCCCCCCCCCCCCCCCCCCAAACCCCCCTACAGTGCAAGGGGGGGGGGGGCATTCGGCCCATCCAGTTTGCAGTGACCATCCGAAAGAGCATCTTACCCAAGAAGCCCCATCCCCATAATCCGGTGCATTCAGCATGGCCAATCCAGCTAACATGCACATCTTTGGACTGTGGGAGGAAACCAGAGCATCCAGAGGAAACCCACGCAGACACGAGGAGAATGTCCAAATTCACACAGTCAGTGACCCGAGACCGGAATTGAACCCAAATCCCTGGCGCTGTGAGGCAGCAGTGCTAACCACTGTGCCACCCCATGTTTATCCGTGTATATTCACTGTTAAAAAACAATCACTGCACAGCGATCCTAAGTGGAGACTTTTGTGTTTTTTTTTGTTCTCTCCCTCCTTAACCCTGGGGCATGAAGGCTATTTGTGCCCAAGCTCCACATAGACAGTCACCCGAGGGTGGAATCAAACCCGGGTCCCTGGCGCTGTGAGGCAGCAGTGCTAACCACTGTGCCACCATGCCACCCTGGTAGCTCCATATATTGTGGTCAAAAGTTGCTGACATAAACTGTAGCTATAGAATATCAGGGGGACATGATGAGTAATGATGTTGGTGCCTCTGATGATGTCAAAAATACTTGTGATCACCTTCAAAACCATGAGATTATATTCCTACGTTGAACTCAGCTCCTGTTACTCTTGTGATTATTCAGCCTATGGCTACGGCCACTGGTTTTTGGTTTTCACAGAAAAACAAATGGAATCGTAGAACATGATCTTCAAAATACTGGTTAAAATGATTGTGCAATCGAAATAGGTTGGATTTTATCCAAGCCTTAATGTAATTCTCCATCCTATATAGCAGGAAATGGTCTAGTGTCCTGAGTCCCTGTACTGTGGGCGTGAGGATGTAGGGAGAGGAAAGCAGAGGGGAGGTGGCAAGACTAAGCCAACTAGGAAGGAAGCGATATGTGAAGTGGCACCTGAGCCCAGAACACTACCCGAGAGTTTGGTCTAAAAGTATTTTTGGCGTAGTCCTCAAAACAGGCAGGCCAGGTGAGTGTTTTGTCATCTGGCGAATGGTAACTTGCTAAAATTAGGCTGTGTTTGATGGTATACCATGTGTAGAATCACAGAATCATTGAGTCCATACAGTGCAGAAGGAGGCCATTTGGCCCATCGAGCCTGCACCAACAACAATCCCATCCCGGCCCTGTCCCCGTAACCCCACATATTTACCCTGCTAGTCCCCCTGACAATCAGGATCAATTTTAGCATGGCCAATCCACCTAGCCCGCACACCTTTGGACTGTGGGAGGAAACTGGAGCATCCGGAGGAAATCCACACAGACACTGGGAGAACGTGCAGACTCCACATAGACAGTGAACCAAGGCCGGAATTGAATCTGGGTCCCTGCCGCTGTGAGGCAGCAGTGCTAGCCACTGTGCTACCGTGCCACCCAGTAGTCGTGATGTTTTACTCTGCTACATCATTGCAAGCAACAGAGTAGGCAGCAGCCTAATCTGTAGAGGTTTAGAAGTATTTTTATAACAGTGGAAGAAAAATTCTCTAAAAGGGGAAAAAGAACAGTGCTGCCCTGTTGACTGCCATATTTTCCTTGGAGACGGTAAGAAATGTAAGTTCAGAAAGACTGAAACATTTGTGCAGATATTGAGTTAGTTGGCCAGAGTTAACAAAAAGAAAGGCCCAAACATTAACTGGTGCTGCACCTTGATTCATGGGACTGTACATAGAAAGCAGTCTAGTACGTTTACAGTTTAACATGATGAATAAGGTGATGGAATTAATTCCTACCTTTTGGAAAATGTCCTAGATGTGATTGCATTAGAAAGGGTGCAGAAAAGAGTCACCAGGATTTGGCCTGTGCTGCGGCGTTTCAGCTATGAAAAGAGGCTGGATAAACTGGAGTTATTCTCTTTAGAGCAGAGAAGGCTGAGGGGAGGCCCGATTGAGGTGTACAAGGACGTAGAGAGGGCAGATAGGAAGAAACTTTTCCCATTAGGAGAGGGGTCGATAACCAGGGTACATAGATTTAAGGTCGGGGGCAGGAGGTATAGAGGGGATTTGAGGAAAACTTTTTCACCCAGAGGGTGGTAGGAATCTGGAACTCACTGCCTCAAAGGGCGGTGGAGGCAGGAACCCTCAAAACATTTAAGAAGCATTTAGATGAGCACTTGAAATGCCATGGCATACAAGGCTATGGACCAAGTGCTGAAAAATGGGATTAGAACAGATAGGTGCTTGATGGCTGGTGCAGACACGATGGGTCGAATGGCCTCTTTTCTGTGCTGTAAAGCTCTCTGACTTCATATCAGGGCGCAGGGGTGTGATGTAATTGCATTTCTGCACTTGTGTGGACCAGTGTGCACGTGCGGTTGAGTTTTGGTGGCCATTTTGCACGGCCATTTTGTGTTGGCAGGAGTCACAATCCACAATGTGAGAGCATTGCTGGTGCTTTGAATTTGCCTCCATTTTGCCTGAGGGCTGGTTTACAAATAGCATTTGAGACTTTTAAGTTGCAGGATGCTTGTTGATCTGCCTGGATGTCGGGAAGGTACAGAAAAACCTGAAAGAATGAAAGCTTCTGGACTTCTGGTCTGTGATGCTCAACCAGACTGCAGCAAGAATAGATTTGGAACATTAAGAGCATTCAAATGGTTATTGGATAAACATATGGATGATATTGGAATAGTGTAGGTTAGATGGGCTTTAGATTGGTTTCACTGGTCGGCGCAACATTGAGGGCCGAAGGGCCTGTACTGCGCTGTAATGTTCTATGTTCTATGTGATGTCCAAAACTGGCAGTGCCAAGGGGACAAAAACACTTTTGGGTCTTGGTGTTACTGACGGCAGTGGGACTATCCTTATTTAATTTTACAATGCTGCGGTATAAAGACAGCAATGAATAAATATAAATTGTTCTGGACCTGAAGGTTAATTTGAATGAAAATGTTGTCTCAGTGTAACTCAGACAGCTGCTTGTTGCTGGATGATTTGCTGTATGCAGGTGGGCTGATCCTCATCCATGGAGAGATTGTGCACAAAAGTGCTGCAAACACGTCAGATAAATCGAGGCACGTCTACACTTTCCACCTGTTGGAATCTCAGGATAGTCACTGGAGTGAGGAGAACTGGTGAGGATTTCAGTTTGTCCCTCAATGCCTCTCTCAGTGAGAGAGTTGCATTTGCAACATTTCTGTGTTGGGTTGATGTTGTTGCTTTCAATGTAACCATCTGCTGTTTCCTCTTCCACGGTTCTCCCTTTGACTAACAGTGGGGGTGTTGTCTAAACTGTCAATCCTGCTGCAGTTAACCTCTGTGTCAGTCTGTTGGCAGCTGATGAAGGATCGAACGGTCCAGGTAATTTTGATCCAGCTGGAGGGGACAATGCTGCTGTGTAGTGCGCCATCTACTGCCCTGGCTCAGATTGCAAAGCTCTTCTGGCAAATGTTAAAGTGCCTCCACCCAACCCAGCACATTATTTTAAAGTTTATTTTTAGTGTCACAAGTAGGTTTTCATTAACACTGCAATGAAGCTATTGTGAAAATCCATTTTGATGATCGTAACTTGTAGTTGGGAAACTGGACTGTTCCATTCAGTGAGTGAGTGAGTGAGCGAGACGGTGGGTGAGCGGGTATGTGTGCGTGAGTGAGTGTGTGCGTGAGTGAGGTGAGTGAATGAGGTGAGTGAGTGAGTGTGTGCGTGAGTGAGGTGAGTGAGTGAGGTGAGTGAGTGAGACGGTGGGTGAGCGGGTATGTGTGCGTGAGTGAGTGAGTGTGAGTGGTGACCTGTGCCACCGTGAGAAGTTGATGAGCTGAATTTCCACCATTAGTATTTAAAGGTTAAGGTCACACAAATGCGTCCTTTTGGGAGTGGGAAATGGAAGGTGATACTTTCACTCAGCGTGAATCGAGACAATCCACCCACGGTTCCCAGCTGACTGACCCTGTATCATCCAGTACAGTGTTTGCTATTCTGTATCTACGCCAGTTCTGATAACTGCCGCTTTCTTTCATCGCCAGACATTGTTTGGCCCTTTTTTCATTGAGAGAGAGATTACAGATAAAAATTCTAATCTAATCTAATAGAAAGGGCTTGCATAAACAGGTTGTGCCACAAAATATTTCAGCAGCGCCTTGTTTCTTTTTTTGAACAAGGTCCCCCTGAGCTCAGCCAGGTTTCAACCTTCCAGGTTGTGCTCTAAATTATTGTTGCAGGATACTTGTTACTCACAGCGCTCCCTGTACCATTCAAAACCTTTGGAGGCAGAGCAGGTGGCGAGCTTCTTTTCAACATTGTTTCTCCAACATCTTTGTTTAAATCCTTCGCTGGCTCCCATTGTTATTCGGCACCCCTCTATCGCCAGCTTGGTGCAGCAGTGTCCTTTTCTAACTACTTTCTAGATATCTGCAGCTTGGACTGACGACTTTTCTCTTGTTTCACTGGATTTCTTCCATTCTTGTTTGGGTGTTTGCAGTGTGGATCAAATACCTCGTCGCCAGTTTTCTTGGCAGTATTTTTGAAGGATAAGCTTGCAGACCACAAACAAAACAAGAGCTTTATTGGAAAGGTGTTTACGTGACAGGCTGTTTGGATACACTGCCTGTTTGTCTGCACAAGTGGCAGGACGTCACCTAGTCGGTCCCTTAAAATGCCCTTGTTCCAACCGGGAACAATGTGAATACACAACAGTCATTATCTCGGTGTCATTTTGGAAATCCCTGATTATCACTTCAAATTCAACCAGGAAAGTCAGATTAGAGAACATAAATTAAAATGAATTAAAAGCCAGTGTACAGAATGTGGGAAATGTACAAAACTAAGCGGAAATCAGCACAGAACTTTACTAAGCCCAGTGTTTTTAATTGGATTCATTCTGGAACAGGAACAACTTCACATGCTCATGGTATTCAAGTATATCAAAAAAGTACATTTCACTGTGATAGACTGGCTATTCATCTGTGGCAACACTTTCAGATTTAAGTAAAATAATTGCCACAAGAAGTAGTGGAGGCAAAAGCAATGGGTCTGTTCAGAATTGAGTTAGATGCTAAAGAAGGGATTGTGGGATCCCAGAGGCTGAACATTGCGGGACAAACTGTCTTCTCTCGTTCAAACTTTTCTCTTAATGCAGTAGAATAAGCAGGGGCAACGCAAACTAAATTGTACAATTTTAAAGGAGGCAGAGAAAGCTGGCAAAGCATCGACATGAAACTTTTAAGGACAAGTTGAGAAGGCTTTTTAAAATAAAAGCAGATCTTTGGCTTCATCAATAGCATCAATGCAGTTACGTTAAGCCCCTCGGGGTGGGATTTTACGGCCTTGCTCGGACGAGACTGGAAATTCCTGTCCGAGATCAACGGAGATTTCTGTTGTTCGACCCTCATCCGCGCCGATTCTGTGGTAGAGTTCCGGCCTCTATCTCTATATATATATTTTATATAAAATAGTGGCTTGGTCTCAGCTGCGTTCAGTTCTGGGCTCCACACATTTGCTTTTCCAGAATCAAGGTGCAGAAGAACCAGGGGCAACATGAGGAAACTTATTTTTTAAAAACATGAGTTGTGATCTGGAACGTACTGCCCGAAAAGGAGGTGGAAACAGACTGAATTGGAACTTTGAAACGAGAATGCAATAAATATTTGAAAAGTGAAAAATCTTTATAGTGTAATGGGGAGTGAGACAAATTGTAGAACCATAATCAATGAGCTATCACAGGCATGATGAGCTGAACGGGCTCCTCTATAGAATCATAGAATCCTACAGTACAGAAGGAGGCCATTTGGGCCATCAAACCCACCAGGTCCTATCCCCGTAATCCCATGTATTTACTCTGCTAATGCCCTGACACTAGGGACATTAGCATGGCCAATCCAACTAACCTGTACGTCTTTGGAGTGTGGGAGGAAACAGGAGCACCCGGGGACATGGGGAGAATGTGCAAATTTCTGTGCTGTATCATTTTAATGACTCATAGAGACAGTATATGGCTGAATAAAGTTTGGATCATTGTTTAGACAAATCTGCTGAATGTTTTTTTTTTCAATTCCAGGTTGCAGCCAACTCCAGAACTACCATTCCCACTTTTGTACACTTAAAAGTTCATCTTTTTACCCAGTGTCAATGGAATACAGGAATAACCGAGGTCTAATGTTGTATGTGCTGTTAGCTGGAAAGTACATTTTAAATTGGATTCATTTTGGGAGAGGAACAACTTCATGGGTGGAATTTTACAGCCTTGCTGGTCCCAAAACTGTAAAATCCTGCCCGAGATCAACGGACCTCCCCATGCTCAGGCCACCACCTGCTCCAATTCCCGTGGCGGGCGGGATGGTAAAACTCCAGCCCACATTCCTATGGTGTTGGGAGTGTATTTACAAAGTCAACTTCACCATGACGAACTGGCTGTTCTTCTGTGGCAATGCTCACAGGTGTAAGTACAATAAATTGCAACCCTCTGAACTTCTGCCCCTCCCAATCTGTCATTCTGACAGTGATTTGGATTGGCCTCACATTTTACCTTTTCCAGAATTAAGGTGCAGTTTATATATCCTGTGCCTTGCTTTATTCCTCCTATTTTAAGAATTTAAATTCATAAAACAAATCTGCTTTGATGGAAATGTGTAATACACAACTTTTAATAAGAGTTAATTAAGTTAATTATTTTAGTGTACTGTAATAAACTGGAAAGAAATTGAGGTAGATTGTGTGAGTCGCCTGCATGCCTGAAAATCTTGGCTCAGATACCCAATCAATCAAATCTTGGGGAACTCTGATAAGAGTCGTGTTGGTTCCCTTGGTGTGGCAATTGTAAAGAAAGAGTTCCTATTATAAAAATGAAGAAAACCATTAAACCCACCTGGACGATCGATAAGTTCTGATTTATTGTGTGACATTTCACACTTTCAGTGAATACAGTGCAAACTTTCTACACTTCACGATAATACAGATCAATGTAAGCATAACATAGAAGGTAATCAATACATGATTGAAGTGCAGCTAAAACAGAGTTGGACATTTGGACTGGGGCGTGTTTGTAGGTGGCGTGGGGGAAGAAAGAGGTTTGTACATTAATTACACTACAATTTTACCATAAGTACATCTAAGACACTGAATGTGCTGCAACTGTTGAGTAAGCTAACATCGGAATGGATGAGAGTTCAAGGGTTTTGATTAATCGCTTTACTTGTGTGGCCCTAAAGTGTGAATTGGAACTCAATGTGAGTCCTTAAATTATGAATTCCTTACACTGGGCTATTCAGGTGTGTGTGCGTGGGGATTATGAGTAAATGGTTGCCATTGAATTGTTCCTGTTTCATCTCTGCCTCCTTTCGTCTTCTCCCTTTCCTATTCCAATGGTTCCTGAGGGATGGTTCCAGATATCTTGTTTCCTCTTTGGAAAACAATGGTGGGGATCAGACGGTGAGATGTGGGCGCTGCTGGCTGTGTAAGTTCAGACAAATAAATGTGAGGTGAAGTTGGGGACATGCAGAGAGATTGTCTGGTCATGATTGAAGATAGAGAGGGGAATGGAAGGATGGAACAGGGAAGAGGTGTAGGTGGCAGTATAGAAAGAAGCAGAGGTGAGACTGGATTAGGCCAAAGGGGATAAGACGCTATAGAAACTACTACTCATGGATCACTAAAACTAGTAACTGGGGACATCAGCCATGTGGAAATGAATCCATTATCAGTGCAACATCATTAAAAAGAACTACATTAAATTATCTTTTACACATCAGCTCAGGAGTAAACAAAGCATGCATTGAGTCATTTCAACGAGTGATATTTAGATTTATTGTACATGGTTTTTAAAAATGTTTTGTGGCCCTTTAGAATCTTCCATTTCCTAATGCTGTTCCATTATTAACACTTCCACATGCACCTTCACAAAAGTTTACAATCAAGACATCTCATTTCAGTAAGTTTCTTCAAAGCATCATTTTACGGTGCGGAACATTACTTAAATAAAAGAAAATTCACCCAACTTGTGGGAAACATTGAACTCGTGTTGTTAAAGTGTCCCAACATTGCATGGAAGGAACGGCACTTAAATTTATCAGTCCTTTAGTCTGGCAAACTGATATGGGACAATTTCCTTCTTGTTGCATTCTACGACTTGTGCTTATGTTTTGTTTGGAATCGTAAAATCCCTACAGTGCAGAAGGAGGCCCTTCGGCCCATCGAGGCTGCACCAACCACAATCCCACCCAGCCCCTATCCCCATAACCCCATGCATTTACCCTAGCTGACACTAAGGGACAATTTAGCATGGCCAATCCACCTAACCTGCACATCTTTGGTCTGTATGAGGAGATCAGAGCACCCAGAGGAAACCCACGCAGACATGGGGAGAATGTGCAAACTCTGCACAGACAGTGACCCAAGCTGGGAATCGAATCCGGGTCCCTGGCGCTGTGAGGCAGCAGTGCTAACCATTGAGCCACCGTACTGCCCAAATGAAATACAAGTTTCGAATGCTAACTTTCGGGAGAAACTTTGATAGAAACATATCTGGTCTCCTCTGCAGGTAATCACTCTTGCTGCTTCTCATGTCTGACACCCATCCAGTTTCTGGCCCAGTGGCCATTCTTTACAAGTCAGGACAGTAAATGTCAGCCTATTTTACCACAAACACGTCACAGCCAAGCTCGAACCTCACTGATATCTACATTCCCCATGTTTCTCAACTGGCATCACTAGAAAGATAACAACTAGGATCTAGATGTCTAGTTTATTCCACTACTTGATCCTAGAGGCAAAGTCAGGCTTTTCTAACTTATTTAATATACATTATGTTGAAAATAAGGTGAATAGGAACTGTTTTAATTGATAGTGGATCAGCACAGCCCTAATCACAGAGCTCATGTTCTAACTCATGTTCTACCTAAGGGGTAATATTTCACCCCCAAAAAAAGTGTTTATTAAAAAGTCCACTGGTCAATTATCATGAGGTAGTGATTTTGTTTTCCTTCCATTAAGTTTTCTCTGGTGGGTGTGGATCTGATAACTACCAAATCAGAAAACATGAAACAATCCACCGTCTAATCTGGGTGAAATGTGGAATGTGACACCTGACCCACTCAGCAAGAGAAAAACAAAAAATTAAAAACATAAATTAGTGCAAAATGCGATGTAGTTGTGATTTTGTTTTTTAGTAAAATATGTAAGCTTTTTGTTTGTTCCATATGTATATGTCCAAGAGGTTGTTTTTTTGGAGATCTCTGTCTTTCTCCACTCTTTCTGCTCCTGGCATCAAGAATTTGTATTTAATCAGTGCCATTAACATAGGAAATGTATCCAAAGTGCTTCATGTGGACATAATCAGATAAAAGTTTACACCAAGCCAAAAACCTTGGGGCAGCACGGTGGCACAGTGGTTAGCACTACTGTCTCACAGCGCCAGGGACCCGGGTTCAATTCCGGCCTCGGGTCACTGTCTGTGTGGACTTTGCACCTTCTCCCCATGCCTGCGTGGGTTTCCTCCGGGTGCTCCGGTTTCCTCCCACAGTCTGAAAGACGTGCTGGTTAGGTGCATTGGCCGTGCTAAATTCTCTCTCAGTGTATCCGAACAGGTGCCGGAGTGTGGGATTTTCACAGTAACTTCATTGCAGTGTTAATGTAAGCCTATTTGTGGCACTGATAAAAAAACTTTTTAAAAACAGAGCTTTTAGGATTGGGGCTTGACAGGGTACATTGAGGCTGTTTCCTCTCCTGGGCTATCTAGAACATGGGGGCACAGTCTCAGGTTATGGCTCCAATCATTTAGAACTGAGATGAGGAGAAATCTTCTCACTTAAAGGGTGAGGGTTGTGAATGTGACATCATTTAAATTTATTTAAGGCTGAGATAGACAGAATTTTGGTCACTCAAGAAGCTGGGGGATATTGGAAGTGTGCAGGAAAAGGATGATGAAGGCAGATGGTCAGCTATGATTTTATTTAATGGTGGAATAGGTACGAGAAACCACATGGTCTATTCCTACTCCCGATTTAGGACAAGGCACCAGTCACTGCTGAATGACTGGCAACTGATTTCCATAGAATCATACAGTGCAGAACAGGCCCTTCAGCCCATCTAGTCAGCACCAACAAGCAAGAAATACCTGACTTCCCACTTAATCCCATTTACCAGCACTTGGCCCATAGCCTTGAATGTTATGACATGTCTTTTTAAACGGTGTGAGGAAACTTGCCTCTATCACACTCCCCGGCAGCTCATTCCAAACCATCACCACCCTCTGGGGAAAAGAGTTTTTCCTCACATCCCCTCAATCTCCTGCCCCTCATCTTGAATCTATGACCCCTCGTGACTGACCCTTCAACTAAGGAGAACAGCTGCTCCTTACCCACTCTGTCTATGCCACCCAATCTTGTACACCTCGATTAGGTCACCCCTCAGCCTTCTCTGCTCCAACGATAACAACCCAAGTCTATCCAACCTCTCTTCACAAATGTTCCATCCCAGGCAGCATCCTGGTGAACCTCCTCTGCACTCCCTCCAGTGCAATCACATCCTTCTGATAATGTGCTGACCAGAACTGCACACAGTACTCCAGCTGTGGCCTCACCAAAGTTCTATACAACTCCAACATGACTTCCCTGCTTTTGAAATTTATGCTTCGATTCATAAAGGCAAGTGTCCCATGTGCCTTTCCGCCTTCAGAGATCTGTGGACAAACACGCCAAGGTCCCTTTGTTCCACAGAACTTCCTAGTGTCCTATCATTCATTGAGTACTTCCTTGTCAAATTACTCCTTCCAAAGTGTATCACCTCACACATCTCAGGGTTAAATTCCATCTGCCTCTTATCTGCCCATTTTGATAATTCCATCTATATCTTCTTGTAGCCCATGACACTCCGCCTCATTGTTAATCACCCAGCCAATCTTTATGTCATCCACAAACTTACTAATCCTACCCTCCACATAGTCATCTATGTTGTTTATATAAATGACGAACAATAGGGGACCCAGCACAGATCCCTGTGGTACGCCACCAGCTTCCTGTCACTAAAGCAGCCTTCTGTGAACACCTTCTGTCTCCTACAACTTATCGCAATTATTTTCTGAAGCAGTTCCTATAAGGAGGACAGAGTAACCAGATTGAGCGACTCACCAATTCTTTTATCTGCCTGATCTTCCCTTCACTTGCTCGGAGGATGTTCCTTCTGTTTGCGTGGTATTTCATTCCCCAGGGACTGGTTACAATTTCCTTCTGCTTACACATAAGAACATGAGAACTCGGAGCAGGAGTAGGCCATCTGGCCCCTCGAGCCTGCTCCGCCATTCAATAAGATCATGGCTGATCTTTTCGTAGACTCAGCTCCATTTACCCACCCACTCACCATAACCCTTAATTCCTTCACTGTTCAAAAATGTATCTATCCTTGCCTTAAAAACATTCAATGAGGTAGCCTCAACTGCTTCACTGGGCAGGGAATTCCACAGATTCACAACCCTTTGTGTGAAGAAGTTCCTCCTCAACTTGGTCCTAAACCTGCTCCCCCTTATTTTGAGGCTATGCCCCCTAGTTCTAGTTTCACCCGCCAGTGGAAATAACTTCCCTGCTTCTATCTTATCTATTCCCTTCATAATCTTACATGTTTCTATAAGATCTCCCCTCATTCTTCTGAATTCCAGTGCGTATAGCCCCAGTCTACTCGGTCTCTCCTCATAAGCCAATCCTCTCAACTCCGGAATCAACCTAGTGAATCTCCTCTGCACCCTTTCCAGTGCCAGTATATCCTTTCTCAAGTAAGGAGACCAAAGCTGTACACAGTACTTCAGGTGTGGCCTCACCAGCACCTTATACAGATGCAACATAACCTCGCTGTTTTTAAACTCCATCCTTCTAGCAATGAAGGACAAAATTCCATTTGCCTTCTTAATTACCTGCTGCACCTGCAAACCAACTACACAGTTCAACTGACCACATATTACGACATACATTTTGTAAATGTGGTTTTGCATGGTTGCCGGTTACTCTAGTATCATTCCTGGTTGACTCGGCATGATTAAGGACTAATGTTCACTGCATTTTTCAATACGTGTAGCCTATAGGATTCAGCAATGATTTTACATTCAGTAACATCTTCAGTCCCATCAGTGCATGATTAGGTTTGCAAATGTTTTGAGGTGTAAAGTAAAAGTAAAGTTTATTTATTAGTCACAAGTAGGCTTACCTTCACACTGCAATGAATTTACTGTGAAAATCCCCCAGTTGCCACACTCCGGCACCTGTTCGGTTACACTGAGGGAGAATTTAATACGGCCAATACACCTAACCAGCACGTCTTTCGGACTGTGGGAGGAAACCGGAGCACCCGGAGGAAACCCACGCAGATTCAGGGAGAACGTGCAAACTCCACACAGTGACCCAAGCCGGGAATCAAACCTGGGTCCCTGGCGCTGTGAGGCAGCAGTGCCAACCACCGTGTCACCGTGTGGCCCCTACAATTGATTACCAGCAATGGAAATCCGTGACACTCTACTATCACTAGATCTGGTTGACAGTACAATTGAAATCATAAAATCATAGAATCCTGACAGTGCAGAAAGAGGCCATTTGGCCCATCAAGCCTGCACCAACAACAATCCCACCCAGGCCCTATCCCACGTATTTACCTTGCTAATCTCCCTGACACTAAGGGGCAATTTAACATGGCCAATCCACCTAGCCTTCACATCTTTGGGAATGTGGGAGGAAACCGGAGCACCCGGAGGAAACCCACGCTCCACGGGGAGAACGTGCAAACTCCACACAGTTACCTGAGGCCGGAATTGAACCCGGGTCCCTGGCGCTGTGAGGCAGCAGTGCTCACCACCCTGCCACCTTAAAATATTTGTCTTTAGTCAATATTTACTCTTTTCAAAAACAAAATCTTATAACTTCAACCCTTCTCCATTTGATAATGCAGGGGCGGGGTTAATGAAAGGCCATTTTATATTGAGCTCAATCCTATCCTTACCTAATATCCACGTGACAAATATCCAACAACAGAAGTCACTTGATCCGGAATCAGGAAAACAATTAAAATTAAAAATAAAACCCAGTAGATGGAAATCTGAAACAAAAACAGAAAATGCTGGAGGAACTCAGCAGGTCAGGCAACATTTGTAAAGCAAGATAAAGGATAATCTTCAGTTATAACCATTTATCAAACACTTTTAAAATTAATGCTCAAAAATGAACCTTTTCCTTAACCTTGCCTGGCCTGCTGAGTATTTCCAGCAATTTTGTCTCAGATTTCCAGCAGCTGCAGTGTTCTATTTATTGCTAAATATGGCTTCCAATTGGGTGAAAACAAAATAGCTGTCACAGTAAATCAAAAGTCAGAAATGTAAAAGCAAATTACTGCGGATGCTGGAATCCGATTTCATGATTTCCAAAAACAGAAAGTGCTGGGAAAGCTCAGCAGGTCTGACTGCATCTGTGGAGGGAGAATAGAGCCAACATTGAAGCGTTGGCTCCATTCTCTCTCCACAGATGCTGTCTGACCTGCTGAGATTTTCCAGCATTTTCTGTTTTTGACTCAGCAATATAAAGATTCACGTGATTGCATCACTGGTGGGAGTGCATTACTTTTGTTCCATTGTTAACCGAACTGAAAAGAACCACTCGACAAGTTTTCCCTCTTCCGACTGGTGACGTGTGACAAGCGATAGACACCAGCAGTGGCCATTTACCATTCTGATGTTTCAGGTATAGTTCTTCATTCATCTGTTCTAATTTACTCCCGAGACATTAACATCTTCCTTTCTTGAAAGATTCTGAGGAGTGGAAACCCTTGGCTGATTCATTTTAATTGACCCCCCCTTGGCCAGGGGGAGACCAGTTAATTCTGTGCAGAGCAGGGAATAAACTAGGGGACCTTCCATGTGTATGGTTTAATTTCACATCGTGGCATGAATTTAGTTCTGGGGAAGCCTTAACACATTCTTCTGCATTAAAATCTTAAATTAATAATTTAAGCAGTTAGTTATTAACTTGCTCGGAGTCACCTCCGAATATTACGATTTCCTCCTTCATTGGTATTTCAGCTAAAGGAATAGTGCCCTAGTACCTGAAAAAACAGAACGTTCACTGTGGTGTCAGAGTACATCCAATTATCCCATTTAAACCATCAGCATAAGGAAAAGATACAAAGGCAATAAAAGATTGTCTATTTGATTGGTGTAAGCTTCTAGCATGGAGACTATGACAATAGACCCCATAATCCAGCTGTAGCTGCCATTCAGATTCACTGTTTTATCAAAGATCAGAATTAAAGCAACAGTAATGATCTGGGCAAAGACAGAGGTTGCTGTCCCTTCGAAGGTCTTCTTCGTTCCGGGCCACCTAACCTCTCCCATCGTGCTTCCAACAACAGAGGCCATGGCGTCACCAATCCCCACAGCCAGGACTCCTGCGTAGGGAGCTAGTGCTACCTCCCCTGGAAAGGAGCTCTGTGGGGCAAACACTCCAGGGAACAACCACACAGGCAAGGTCAGTCCGAGCAGCAGGTAAATGTGCGTCAGGATTAAAGGTCCACCGTCACGGTCATCAAGAAACAGGGCCAGCATTGGTCTCAACATCAACCCGAGTGGTTTAATCCTAAAATGCCTTATGTATTCCAACACCACGAATGCAGCAAAGCAAACCACAGCAGCAATGTAGAGTAACGGGCGGTCATAGATGAGGCCTGGGATGTAGGTTGCCACTATAATGACATGAAAGCTTTTTCGCATGGCTGTGGAAGCTTTATACTCTTTAGATTCAGATGATTGCTTATAGTTCTGGTGAAAGACAACGAGCGAGGCAAGAAATGCCAGTGTCATCCAGTAGCTCAGTAGGTAGATCCTGGTTCTGGTGGACGTGAGGAAGTTGAGAAGCCAAGCAACAAGATGGTTCCTGGTCAGTCGGTGGAACCAGGGCACCATGATTCCCAATCCAAAAATGACTGCCGTCACGTGGAAAATCAGCGAGGAGACCCAAGTCTTGGAGTCCATGAAACAGTACAAAATAGTGAAGACTAATCCCAGGAGCGCCGTCCCCACCACAATCACCAAGAGGAACGATGCAAGTGGATCATGTCTGCCATCTCCGAAAGTCAAAGAACGTTTGATGAGCTGGTTTGTGATGATGCTCAAACCTGACAAGAACAACATAACTTCTCCTGGCGTGAAGCTCCGTGGCATAATGTAAAGGACAATGAGGGAAAGATAGACAAAAATCAATAGTACCTCCAGGATTTCGATGACCTCGGCAACTGAAAGAGAGTGCTTAAGGGCGTATATTATGGCACAGGACGCGAAGCCGTACACAATACTGGTATTGGTGGGCAGTGGCTTTGTGAGGCCCAAACCCAGCAATGAGATGAACAGGGCGATGGCCATTCCAGCAGCCGAACACACAACGCAGAACCGCTCGAACTGTACGTTGCCGACCGTTTCCCACCGCTCCTTCAGCACGATTCCCAGCAGGGGCAAAACCACGCTGGCCGGCAGCAAGCCACTACTAAAGGCCGTCCTGTATTGGAAAACAGCATTCCCGGACTTCAGTAGCCGGTCCCACTTGTGCTGAACGTAGTAAGCCTGAACCGCCAAGGCGAGTGTGCACCAGGAAAAGGTGTTCCAGATCTCAGCGTGGACAGACAGCACGATGATGAAGACGATGAAAGACTCCACCAAGACAGGGTTTTGCAACATTGCGGCAGACTTTTCTTCTGACGTACGCGGTGCCGAGAACGTTTTAATCATCCTAGAATCCGGCAAAGTGCGATTCCATTCCATTTGCCAACAATTATTCCTTTAAAAATCTCTCCTTTGATTGGATTTCCTTCGAACCTTTGATCTAACTGAGTGTCAGACCTGGAACAGAAATTGTAACGTAGACTGCGTTAGTTACGGATAGAATGTTGTAGAGAGGCTTTTTCATCCGTCTGTGCATCAGTCAAAGGAATGTCAGTAAGTCAGATTAGACCCAACAAGTTTGCTTATATTTGTCTTTAATTCACCTCACTTTGTACTGGGGAGATCAGCAGGTAAGCCTGGCGCAGTCTGAAATTGAGCTCACAGTCCAGTCTTTATCAATTTGCCTGTGAATTCCATGCTCGGATGGTAATCCTGACCACCTCCCCCCAACCCCACCCGACTAACACAAATAAGGTGAGATTTTCAAATGTTTTGGTGCTCTCCCTGGGTGGTGCTTTAGAAGGAAGCTTATGATTGTGGAATAGCTGGAACCCAGTTTGTACAATGTAGTCTCCAGAAACATAGAAAATAGGGGCAAGTGGAGGTCATTCAGCCCTTCGAGCCTGCGCCACCATTCAATATGATCATGGGTGATCATGCACTTTCAGTATCCCACTCCCGCTTTCTCTCCATATCCCGTGATCCCTTTAGCCACAAGGGCCGCATCCAGCTCCCTCTTGGACATATCTAATGAACTGGCCCCAGCAGCTTTCTGTGGTAGAGAATTTCACAGGTTCACAACTCTCTGAGTGAAGACGTTCTTCCTCATCTCAGTCCTGAATGGTTTACCCCTTATTCTTAGACTGTGACCAGTGGTTCTGCACTTCCCCAACATTGGGAACATTCTTCCCGCATCTAGCATGTCCAGTCCTATCCGGATTTTTATATGTTTCTATGAGATCCCCTCTCATTCTTCCAAAAGGCTCTTGATAAAGAACATTATATCCTTATCATTGTGTAACCTCAATACTCAACTGGCAATTAGTAACAGAATAGTTTTTTTTCAACATTTTAGTGATAAACAGGCAGAAAAAAAGGTCACGTTCAGTTTGGATATGCCATCAGCTTAAAATACATGGAATGGAGGCAGCCACTAGGGCGGCACGATGGCACAGTGGTTAAGCACAGCTGCCTTACAGCGCCAGGGACCTGGGTTCGATTCCTGGCTTGGGTCACTGTCTGTGTGGAGTATGCACGTTCTCCCCGTGTCTGCGTGGGTTTCCTCCCACAGTCCAAAGTGCTGGTTAGGTGCACTAGCCATGCTAAATTCTCCCTTAGTGTACCTGAACAGTCACCAGAGTGTGGCGACTGGGGATTTTCACAGTAACTTCATTGCAGTGTTATTGTATGCCTACTTGTGACACTACTGGATAAACTAAAACTAAGCTAGTCAATTCATTTGCAGTTTAGAAATAAATTAACTGGAAAAATTCTACTGAAAACAACTGTTTGGTGCAGAATCACTAACATTATTGTGTTATCAATACCACCATTTTGCTGAATTAAAAAACAACTACTTTCAAAGTAGCTGGGCTGAGCAGGCTTCAGTTGCTGTTCTAAGTATCATCTGTCTGTGGAGTTAACGGGGAAAACATGTATTCATTGACAAAGAAAGTAAGCGATCAGTGTCATCTTCCACTCCACAGACACAATATCTAACTCCTGCCATCAAAAAAATGAGTAC
This sequence comes from Mustelus asterias, assembly GCF_964213995.1. Classification (NCBI taxonomy): domain Eukaryota; kingdom Metazoa; phylum Chordata; class Chondrichthyes; order Carcharhiniformes; family Triakidae; genus Mustelus; species Mustelus asterias. The sequence continues at coordinate 12,577,744 of NC_135813.1, forward strand.
AAAAGTTGATAGTGCACTGTGTTTTGTGTTTTCTATTGTGAACAGGAGTAGGCCATTCAGCCCCTTGAGTCTCTTCCATCACTCAATTAGATTATGACAGATCTGCATCTTAATTCCAGCTGCCTGTCCTAGTTCTGTAATCCCCATGCCATTGCTCAACAAACGTTCATCAATCTTGAATTTGAAATTTTCAATTATCCCAGCCTCAACAGCTTTTAGGGGAAGAGAGTCCAGACTTTCACTAACCCTCGTGTGAAGCCCTCTAAATCATCAAGCTCTATTCTTAAAGTTATGTTCGCTTGTTCTGTGTTTCCGTACCGGAATTTAGATGTACCTTATTAAATCCTTTGATTATCTTACACACCTCAATTAGATCATTCATTAATCAATATCCAAGGGAATACAGCCCGCACTATGCAATCTGTCCTCATAATTTAACACTTTTAGCCCCAGTATCCCTCCGGTGAATCTGTGCTGCACCACCTCTGAGGCTAATGTATCCCCTTAGAGGTGCAGTGCTCAGAACTGAATGCAGTTCATTGGGTCCTGTTCAGAGCTCTGTCAGCTGTAACATAGCTTCTACCTCTGCGTATTCCAGTCCTCCTCAGATAAGAGCCTATATTCCATTAGCCTTTTTAAACAGCTTCAATATTGGATGTCGGATGTCTCTCTTCACTGACCAAAAATTGCCAAATAAAATTAAAATTGTTCAACTGCCTACCTTTTGTGACTTTGGACATTTTAGTCAATGCTTTCCTGGGCTTTTTTCTATATTTTTTTCAGATAGAAACACAGAAACTAGAAGCAGGAGTAGGCCATTCGGCCCTTCGATCTAAGTCTATTAAAGTGCTAATTGTGTCCTTCACCCTTCTGCCATCATCCAAAGATACCTGTAACATATGATTAATATTTCTGTTTCATATCTCTACTGGTAAGGTATCTATGACAATTTTTAAAAGTATGCATTTTAAAATCTAAATCATGTGAATGAACAGTAGGATATTTAATTAGCATCCTGGGAGCTGTGTATTTTATATTAGGAAGAAATTCTGACAGATTGTAAACTCTTTAAAATGGGTCAGTTGATTTTTTTTGGGCATGTGGATAAAGTAAACCTTTTCACAAAATACAGTTCCCCTTACTGGAAATGAGACCTACAGGGATGACTACTTAGATGATGGCGCAGTGGTTAGCACTGCTGCCTCAAAGTACCAGGAACCTGGGTTCGATTCCTGGCTTGTCACTGTCTGTGCGGAGTCTGCATGTTCTCTCTGTGTCTGCGTGGGTTTCCTCTGGGCGCTCCAGTTTCCTCCCACAGACCGAAAAAAAATGTGCTGGTTAGGTACATTGGCTATGCTAAATTCTCCCTCGACGTACCCAAACAGGCGCCGGAGTGTGGCGATGAGGGGATTTTCACAGTAACGTCATTGCAATGTCAATGTAAGCCTACTTGTGACACTAATAATTAAACTCAAGACTAGGGTTCTGTTCTGAATGAAGCTTATAATTAAGGCTTATTAAAGCCAGTTTTTATTTCCAATTTGAAAGCCCAGGTTATAAAACAAATAAAGAGAAAATCAGTAAATCAGCTGGTAAACCTTGAGCTCCAATATACCCAGACATATTTGGAGAAAATCAGTAAAGAACAATTTTTAATTTGAACATCACTAGAACTCAAGTAATGACCTTCGAAACGAGAAATCACAAATTACTTCACAGTTTACAGACAATATCTTTAAACGATCAGACTAGTTCTTGAAGACTATTACTTGCATTTATATAGTGCTTTTCACCTACACAAGGTGTCCCAAAGCGCTCTACAGCCAAGTAATTACTTTTGAAGTGAAGTCATTGTTGTAACTTGGGAAACTTGGCACCCAATTTGCACACTGCAAGGTCCCACAATCTTTAATGAAACGATGACTAGATAATCTATAGCTGAGGAATAAATATTGGCCAGGGCATCAAGGGGAACTTGCCTGCTCTTCTGAAAAGGGAATCTTGGGATCTTTTACACCCACATGAGAGCAGATGGGGCCTCAATTTGCATCCCTTCTGAAACATGGCACATCCGAAGGTGCAGTACTCCCTCAGGACTGTACTGGTCAGCCTCGATACCATGGCCAAAACTCTGCAGTGGGAACTGAACCAACAAACTTCTAACTGAGAGGTGAGAGTTCTACAACTGAGTACAGGCTGACCCCTGTACAAAAGAAATTGAAGAACTGATGTTTATTGTTATATCTTCAAGGCACTTAATTGCTAGCATGATAGTATAAGGTGGTGGAGGTAGTGGTGGTGTCACTGGGCTAGTAACCCAGAGATCCAGGGCTATGTTCTGGGGACCAGAGTTTAATCCCACATGGCAGATGGTGAAATTTGTATTTCATAAAGATCTGGAATTAAAAATGATGACCATGAAACCATTGTTAATTGTTGTAAAAATCCATCTGGTTCACTAATCTGCTGTCTGCACCTGGTCTGGTTTACATCTGATTCCAGATTCACTCAATTTCTCTGAAATGGCAATAAATGCTGGCCTAGCCAGAGATGTCCACATGAACAAATATTTTTTTTAAATGCCAGAACAAGAGAATGTTGCATTTATGCTTTTAATAAACATGAAGTATGTCTTTAACATAACAACTAGGAGCAGGAGGAGGCCATCTGGCCCCTCGAGCCTGCACCGCCATTCAATATGATCATGGCTGATCTTTTCATGGACTCAGCTCCACTTACCCGCCCGCTCATCATAACCCTTAATTCCTTTACTGTTCAAAAATGCATCTATCCTTGCCTTAAAAACAGTCAATGAGGTAGCCTCAACTGCTTCACTGGGCAGGGAATTCCAGATCCACAACCCTCTGTGTGAAGAAGTTCCTCTTCAACTCAGTCCTAAATCTGCTCCCCCTTATTTTGAGGCTATGCCCCCTAGTTCTAGTTTCACCTGCCAGTAGAAACGACTTCCCTGCTTCTTATCTACTCCCTATATGTTTCTATAAGATCTCCCCTCAATCTTCTGAATTCCAATGATTGTAGCCCCAGTCTATTCAGTCTCACCTCTGCAATCAACCTAGTGAATCTCCTCTGTACCCCCTCCAGTGCCAGTATAACCAATCTTCGATTGAAACCAATGTATTCAGAGGACTATTAATGTGGTATTTCTTTCGACACCAATCAAGTAAACGAACTCAAATTAACTTAGGGACAAAGTAAAAGGGGCGGCTCCCCAAAAGGAAGGGGGGAACAGCCCGAACCAAAATCAAAGTCGAAAGGAAACTTAAAACGTCAAACCAAAAGGTGATTATCGGGGTCGATAATACACCCCAGCCCCTGCGGCGCCCAGCGGTCGCGGAAGGCGTCAACCGCGCCCGTGGACACCGCATGTTCCCTCTCCAGAGACACCTGGCCGCGAATGTAGCCGCGGTAGAGGGGCAGACAGTCGGGATGGACGGCCCCGTCGATCGCCCGCTGCCTGGACCTATTGATGGCGCGTCTCGCCAGGACTATTAATGTGGTAGCTTTTTCGGCACCAATCAAGTAAACGAACTCAAATTAACTTAGGGACAAAGTAAAAGGGGCGGCTCCCCAAAAGGAAGGGGGGAACAGCCCGAACCAAAATCAAAGTCGAAAGGAAACTTAAAACGTCAAACCAAAAGGTGATTATCGGGGTCGATAACACACCCCAGCCCCTGCGGCGCCCAGCGGTCGCGGAAGGCGTCAACCGCGCCCGTGGACACCGCATGCTCCCTCTCCAGAGACACCTGGCCGCGAATGTAGCCGCGGTAGAGGGACAGACAGTCGGGATGGACGGCCCCGTCGATCGCCCGCTGCCTGGACCTATTGATGGCGCGTCTCGCCAGGACTATTAATGTGGTAAATATGCTGGACTTGCTCCATATATAATGAGGAATAAATGATTGACAATTACTGCCGTGTTAAGAACGTAGTTCTAAAGATAATTCAGGTCCTGTCATTTCAATATAAACCTTTTTTTGTTGTTTTCCTTCTAAATATTGGGTCTGGGGATGTACATGCAATGGTGGTATAGGCAACATACAATGTGTGTAAACCTCAGTGTTGTGATAAGTATGCATCTCTTGTCCTGATTTTCGATAAGGAATATTTTGTATCTTTTTTCACAAATTTAGCAGCACAGTTTTTCAAACGTATTTATTGCTGGAAATCTAAAATCTGATTTTAACAATTTCTACTTAGCAAAAATATTCAACTGGCCTATAATCAGTTTTGAAGACACCAATCTATGTTCTACTTTTAAGAGATGTATCAACCCAAATGACATTTAAAACCAAAATGAGAGAATTTTATTCCAGATGAACAAGACATGGGAGGTTTGCCTTTGCATTGAACTAGAAACAGCTGACAGCAACCCACTGGCCAAATACGCACAGCAGGAATCAGGAAACAGATTGCACATGCCCTGTACAAAATGCTCAATAGCCAAAATAAAGAAAATTGATTAACTAAATGTAAAATACAGTACTCCAATTTCAACTCATAGAATCACTACCGTGCAGGATGTGCCATTCGGACCATCAAGTCCGCACCGACAACAATCCCACCTAGGCCCTATCCACGTAACCCTACTATTCCTCTAACCTACTCATCCCGGGAACTAAGGGGCAATTTAGCACAGCCAATGCACCTAACTCACACATCTTTAGACTGTGGGAGGAAACTGGAGTACCTGGAGGAAACCACACAGGGAGAACGTGCAAACTCCACACAGTCAGTGACCCAAGCCGAGAATCAAACTCAGATCCCTGGAGCTGTGAGGTAGCAGTGCTAAACACACTGCCGCCCACTGACATAATAGATGTGTCAGCCAAAAATAGCAAACAACTGGTCGGAAATATAAAGCGGAATAGTTACAGTCAACCTTTCCGTATAGTAAGAGTTTGATTAATACAGTGTTATTTCAATTCCAGTTACGGTACACACCCTAATCTTCCAGTCACAATTCAAAAAGAGGGTGCCCCAGAAAAAAAACTTTCCGATCAGCTGCTTATTAAATGACAATTTTAGCAGTGACGAGCGGTAGAAAAAAATTCTCACAGCCTGTGTGGCCCTCAGTTGTCGTACTTGGTTAATAGCAGGGGAGGGCAATTGATTAAAACACTTAGAATAAAAACATCCGATTGTTAGGCGAGAAGACGAAAACGACAATAAAGGGGAACAATCCCACTTTATTTTTCCACTGGCAAAACAAAACAGTTCGGGGGGGTAAGCATCATCCCTCATAACAATATCTCAGCACACAAACACACACCTGTCACCTTCCAGGGGGCGGCCATGATGAAAGGTCAATCACGTGACACGAACCGCTCAGCGCGTCCGCGGTTGAAGGTCACGTGAGGAAAGGGCGGCAGGGATCACGTGAGGAGGGTCGTCCCAACGCGGGGAGGGGAAAGAGCGCCCTGTCAGCACAGAGGGGCGGAGCCGACGAGGAGTCACGTGCAGGGGGGGAAAGAACGGCGCTCGATCAGCACAGAGGGCGGCGGATCACGTGCAGGGGGGGGAGAGAGAGGGAATGACCCGAGCGTCGGTCACGTGAGGAGGGTCGGCAATGGCGGCGGTGGTTGGGTCGTATGTGAGGTAAAGAAAAATAGATGAAAACTTTTTTCTCCCGCCCAGAAATAAAAAGCCCGATTCGGATCAAAGGCAGGCGGCTCTGCTGAATAAAATCTACTTTATCCGCGAATGAAGGGCGAGCCGGAGGCCGGTGTTGCAGGGGGGGGGGGGGGGGGGGGTTTACAGTTGGTAACTGGGTGAGAGCGCGCTCGACACGAGTTTACATTCAAACTCTCCATCAGGCTGATGGAGCCAAATGGGCATTTGATCCTTTCAGGATATTCGTTTTAACGTTTCGCCCTCTTCATTTTGCAAACAAGTAATTCCGAGTTGTGGTTTTTTTTTGAGTATAAATTTACCGGAATCCTGACAGGAAACTGTTCTTTCTCTCAAACTCCAAACCCCCCCCCCCCCCCGCCCCCCCCGTCACTCAGTGATCTGAAAGGACCCCTTGGTACCCAGGATCTTCACCCAGCACCTGGTATTCTCAGATCTGTACCAAAACAGATCTTGTAACCAAGGCTCGTGGACGGCACACGACCTCGCCAGCAGTCAGATATGTTAACAAATCTCCACAAATGAGTTTTAGTCAGCCTTCCTATCGTAGAATCCATACAGCGCAAAAAGAGGCCATTTGACCCATCAAGCCGGCACTGACAACAATCTCACCCAGACCCTATCCCTGTAGCTCCACATATTTACGGACTACTCCCTTTGACACTAAGGGGCAGTTTAGCATGCCAATATAGCTAACCCGCACATCTTTGGAGTGTGGGAGGAAACCCACTCATACACACAGAGGACGTGCAGATCCCGCACAGACAGTGACCTGAGGCCGGAATTGAACCCGGTCCCTGGCACGGTGATGCAACAATGCTAACCACTGTGCTGCCCACAGGCCATGTGTTATGAATATAAGCTCCATATGAAATAGGAACAGAAGTAGGCCATTGGGTCCCTTGTGCTTCTCTGCCATTCCGTAAGATCTGTTTTGAGTTCCCTATTCCCCATCTCAGAATCATACAGTGCAGAAGAGACCCTTCGTCACATCAAGTCTGCACTGACACACCTGACCTCTGACCTAGCCCCATTTACCAGCACTCGGTCCGTAGCCCTCTACCCCAGATAACCTTTGATTTCCCCTTGCCCAACAAGGATCTATGCACTTCTGCCTAAAAAATATTCAGTGACCCTGCTTCCACTGCCTTCTGAGGCAGAGTGTTCCAAAGTTGCACAACCCTCTGCGAGGAAAAAACATTCTCCTCATCTATAACAGTGCCCCCTAGTTCTGGACTCACCGACAAGAAGAAACACCCTTTCAATGTCCACTGTTCAGGATCCTCTATTTAAATTAAGTCACCCAACCTTTCCTCATCAGGCAACCTGCTCCATCCAGGTATCAATCCACTAAATCTCCTCTGAACGGCACCAATGCATTTACATTCCTTAAATAAGGATACCAAAACTGCACACAGTATTTGAAATGCGGTCTCACCAATGCCTTATATAACTGAAGCATACATCCTTAAGTTGCTTATTGTTTTTCAGTGCAGTGCAATTTTCAGCACAGTACTATGAGTGAAAATGATTGGTTAGAGGTTTACAGCATGGTAACGGGCCACTTTGTTTTTAACCACTGAGCTAGTCCCAACTGCCCGTGTTTGGCCCATATCCCTCTATACCCATCTTACCCATGTAACTGTCTAAACACTTTAAAAAAACAAAATTGTATCCGCCTCTATTACTACATCTGGCAGCTTGTTCCAGACACTCACCACCCTCTGTGTGGGAAAAAAATGCCCCTCTGGACCCTTTTGTATCTCTCCCCTCTCACCTTAAACCTATGCCCTCTGGTTTTAGACTCCCCTACCTTTGGGAAAAGATATTGAATATCTAGCTGATCTATGCTCATTATTTTATAGACCTCTATAAGATCACCATTCAGTCTCCTACGCTCCGGAGAAAACAATCCCAGTCTATCCAGCCTCCTTATAACTCAATCCATCAAATCCTGGTAGCATCCTAGTAAATCTTTTCTGCACTCTTTCTAGTTTAATAATATCCTTTCTATAACCGTACACAGTATTCCAAGTGTGGCCTTACCAATGTCTTGCACAACTTCAACAAGACATCCCAACTCCTGTATTCAATGTCCTGACCAATGAAACCAAGCATGCTGAATGCTGCCTTCACTACTCTGTCCACCTGTAACTCCAGTTTCAAGGAGCTATGAACCTGTACCCCTAGATCTCTTTGTTCTATACCTCTCCCCAACGCCCTACCATTAACTGAGTAAGTCCTGCCCTGGTTCGATCTACCAAAATGCATGACCTCACATTTATCTAAATTAAACTCCATCTGCCATTCGTCAGCCCACTGGCTCAATTGATCAAGATCCCACTGCAATTGGAGATAACTTTCTTCACTGTCCACTATGCCACCAATCTTGGTGTCACCTGCAAACTTACTAACCATGCCTCCAACATTCTCATCCAAATCATTAATATAAATGACAAATAACAGTGGACCCAGCATCAATCCCTGAGGCACACCGCTGGTCACAGGCCTCCAGTTTGAAAAACAACCCTTTACAACCACTCTCTGTCTTCTGTCATCCAGCCAATTTTGTATCCATTTGGCTACCTCACCCTGGATCCCGTGAGATTTAACCTTATGCAACAACCCACCATGCGGTACCTTGTCAAAGGCCTTGCTAAAGTCCATGTAGACAACGTCAACTGCACTGCCCTCATCGACTTTCTTGAATGCCCCTTCAAAAAACTCAGTCAAATTTGAGAGACATGATTTTCCACTCAAAGCCATGCTGACTGTCCCTAATCAGTCCTTGCCTTTCTAAATGCCTGTAGATCCTGTCTCTCAGGATACCTAACAACTTACTCACTACAGATGTGAGACTCACCGGCCTGTCGTTCCCAGGGTTTTCCCTACAGCCCTTTTTAAACAAAGGCACTACATTTGCCACCCTCCAATCTTCAGGCATCTCACGTGTGGCTGTCAATGATTCAAATATCTCTGCTCGGGGACCCGCAGTTTCCTCTCTAGCCTCCCACAATGGGATACACTTCATCAGGTCCCGTGGATTTATCTACCTTGATGCGCTTTAAGACTTCCAGCACTACCACCTCTGTTATATGTACACTCCTCAAGACATCACTATTTTTTTCCCCAAGTTCCCTAACATCCATGCCTTTCTCAATAGTAAATACTGATGAGAAATATTCATTTAGGATCTCGCCCAGCTCTTGTAGATCTGCACATAGATGACCTTATTGATCCTTAAGAGGCTCTACCCTCTCCCTAGTTACTCTTTTGGCCTTTATGTATTTGTAGAATCTCTTTGATTCTCCTTTACCTTATCTGCCAAAGCAATCTCATGTCCCCTTTTTGCCCTCCTGATTTCTCTCTTCGCTCTACTCCTACACCCTCTATACTTTTCAAGGGATCCACTTGATCCCAGCTGCCTGTGCATGTCATGTGCCTCCTTCTTCTTCTTGACCAGGGCCTTATTATCGCGAGTCATCCAGGCTTCCCTACTTCTACCAGCCATGCCTTCCACTGGAAGAGGAGTGCTTACCCTGAACCCTGGTTAATACATTTTTGAAAGCCAGACATCCCTTTACCTGCCAACAGACTCTCCCAGTTAACTTTTGAAAGTTCCTGTCTAATACCATCAAAATTGGCCTTGCCCCAATTTAGAATTTTAACTTTTGGGCCAGACCTATCATTCTCTATAGCTATCTTAAAACTAATGGAATTATGGTCACTGGTCCCAAAGTGATTCCTCACTAACACTTCTGTCACCTGCCCTCCCTTATTTCCCAAGAGAAGGTCAAGTTTTGCCCTCTCTCTAGTCGGCCATCCACATACTGAATGAGAAATTCCTCCTGAATACACTCAACAAATTTCTCTCCATCCATGGCTGTCCCAGTCAATGTTGGGAAAGTTAAAATCCCCTACTATTACCACCCTATTTTTCTTGGCGCTATCTGTAATCTCCTTATATATTTGCTCCTCAATTTCCCTGGTTGCAATGCTCAGACTTTAGTGTAGGAATAAACATTACATTTTAGTGAGAGGCATTGTTTCATTTTTGTTGGCTGTTATTCAGGCTGAAATGTACTTTTATTCTCTGCATTTCCCCATCCATAGGAAAAGCTACAGAGCTTTTATGACGCAACAACTTGATAAATTCCACAGTTTGAGTCCCATGTGATTACAATTTACCAGATCAGTGACTGTGGAGTAAACTTGTTGTCTAGTTATAGAATCTACAATTTCTTTCAAACACTTGATTGAATGTTGCCTATGTATTTTGCAACCAGAATGTGAAGAGAAAATAAGTTCATATTTTTAATGAAAATTTGCCCTCCAGTTTACTCCTTTTAGCTGTTGAAAATAGTGCATCTTTTGCAGTTTCTATTTCTGAATTCTTATGGTTTTCTTTCCTTTTCTGTCATGTGATTCAATAGCACTGTCTGCCATCTTAAAAAAATTACACAAAAGGACAAATTCATATATAGGATAATTCTGACTTGTGAAATTAAGTAGTGTATTCTTTGGTGCTTTTTCCAAAACCATTCTTGTCTCTTCATCACCCTTTCTCTTCCTTTTAAGATTATCCTTAAAATTTCTCTTTGAAGCTTTTTATTACCTGTCCTAATATCTCCTCTTTTTGCCTGTGTTTATTGTACTTTATTATCTGCCCGTGAAGGTCCCTGGGATACATTCCTCTATTAAAGATAGTAATTACAGTACAGGAAGTCATTTGGTCCCTCAAGTCCACTCTGGATGCCATATGAATGAAAGTTATTGTTTTTGGGTAGCACGTTGTGACATGCAATTTGTGCCACCTGCTTGATACATGGTATGTTTGAGTGTACCAGCATCTTGCCACACTTGTTAAGGTATACTTGCTTTTTTAAACATCTGTAAGTTCCCAGTCTATTAAATGCAGGACATGTCACTTCCTGCCAGTTAAGGTGCACTGCTACACCATCTGATGGAATAGGTGCTGTGAAGGGCAAAAAAATGGGTAAACTCGCCTCAAACCAACACCTTGTAGAGGTAAATTTTACATTTAGTTATCAAACAAAGGATTTTAAGGCTTTTTTTGCATTATGACTTTGGCTTCAAAATCTTTGGCTGCTACTTATTTCCAATACCCCTCCCAAGCATTGATTTTGGAAAAGTTCACAAATATTTAAAAACTAATTTTAACCATCCAGATATTTTCTAGTAACTAAAATATATTTTGTTTCTCATCCACAATTCAAAATTACTGGAACCAATTGCTATTAAGTGGCTGCATCCTCTTAAATTTTCCCAGTAGTCCTTAATGGCAGCTGGGTCATGTGGAACATCATACTTTATCCTTCAACACACACTATCTGGGTTACAGTGAACGATGAGTGAGAAAATTTTAATCCGATGGGATTCTTTCTTAGTTCATTAACAAAACAATACCCATGTGCAGCATGTCAGATAACCGACTTTCACAACATGTAGTTATCAAAAATACTCAATTACAGAGGTAGAATTACAGGGAAGGGTTGATTTTAATTATATTTCTTCTCGGGAGGAGTTAACAAATATTTACATTGAACTGACATATAAAATGTAAATGGAATAAATGTGACAAGGGTAAATTATTGAAATTAATTGATGCTGAAGACAAAATTGGAAAGTGATGCTTAATAGACTGGGTATGGTGCTGAAGTTAAGGTTTGTTCTTTTTTGGGAGAATATTCAAATGCTATTCCGCATTCACCCTGGATCGAACTTGAGTGTGTGTGATAAAACAGATGAGGGAGGGGAAAGAATATGGTTTTCAAGGACCAATATCCTTCATTCGGAGTGCAAAGTTCATTTGACAAAGAGAAATGATTTGGTGCTCTGCTTTGGGATGTTGGTCTCGTGGACAATGTCGACCAAGTCAATGTTGGAACTCTCCAAGCAGTGACCTAGGAACTTTTGGTAATTGGTGCCTTAGATTAATGCCTCATCAAAAAGATGACACTTCTGACAATGCAGCTTTCCGTCAGTACAGTGCTGAAGTATTATATTATGTACTTAAGACCATTAGAGCTTGAAATCATAATGTTCTGACACAGACTGAGCCAAGCTGATAGTAGAACCATTTGTTGGTATTTCACTGTGTTAAGGTTTTTCATTAGTTCATTATGTTTATTAAAAATGTAAAAATCTTTTTGCAAGCTTTTATTGGGGTTCCATTTTGCAGAAGAAACTTAAAATTATTCTGAAATGAAAACTCTATGTACATAATGTGTAGCAGCATAAAATACTGGGAATAATGTAATAGTGTCACCTTCCAGTGTAATATTTCAACCTTGTTCATACTGTGGGGATAAAAAGTTCTTCTCTAATAGCACTGAGGGCCTTATATAAGATTAATTTGAAAGGCAATATCAACTCCACTTGGGCACTAAGTTCGCAGGGTAATAATGTTCATATTTCATCATTATGTTACTGGTAAGGCTGAGACTAGTGATTTGAGTGAGTGTTTGGGCAAGATTAAAGCATAATGTCGATTTTTGTTAAGATGATATGGGTGTCTTCTCTTAAAATATAGCATTTATATTCTGGATTTTGTGTAATGATTATCAATTTGTTCACAGGAGCAGTCGGGAACTATGGACAATTTTACTGGGGAGATCAGCGCTGAGAGAAGCTGTAAGTTCAACTCAGTTAAAATATTACCCAATTTGAAGTTGATTGCTTAGCTTCTCTTGGCTTTGTTGAAGGATTTCTCCAGAGTTACCAGTGGGAGTAACACTAAGATTTAATCATGTGAATAATTCTTTGAGATGCTGCACCAGTGGGTTAAAATAATTTTCAAAAGACACTAAATCACTCTGTTTTGCTGCCAGATTTGTAGCCATAGTTCTCTGTGCAATTTGCAGACCTTTGGGCTATTCGGAAGCAAAATATTCTTCAGTTTCAGAAATATCAGAAGGCACTTGAGTAAATTGTTGTTGAGTGTTATCAATAGAACAGCAAAAAGCTTGGGAGTAGGTTGTTGCATTTTGGGAAAGAAAATAATATTAGAAAACAGAAATGATAACGTTATTGAAGCGAATCCTACTAAAATCACAATGGAGTGTGGGGTGTGGTTGGAAGGAGGGATAATTATGTGCAAAATGCAAAGAAGGTCAATTACAGAATCTGATTTTAAATGTTTGTTTTCTTTCAGGAACAGATTGGAGATGAGTTGGATCGGCATTGTGAGCGGTTACTGGCTGGTCTGTCTTACTACAAGCCCCCTAGGTAATGCTGGTACCTCTTGTATACTTTGTATATCACCAATTGTTGAGGTACTGTGGTACCTTAAATAAATAAATGCTTTAAACCTCTGAAGTTTATATTCCTAGCTGGATAATATGGCTTACGTTTTTGTTGTAAAGCTGACTGGATTTATTTTCCACATAGTTTGAAGTACTGTACATCTTTTGCGGGTAGGTATGGATCATGCATAAGTGGGTGATTAATTTGTAACAGTATGTGAAAATTAACAATCAAAGAGGCTGCACAAGCAGATAGGTTTTGTCAATTCATTTAAAAGACGCCAATAGTTGGTATTGTTGGTTGGAAATAAATCATGCAGGATAGCCATTTTTGGGCATAAACTCAATGAGTGAGTATTGTTAGTAGGCATAAAGAACCCCAGTGGCTATATTTGTACACTTGGAATGCTTTTGATTTTATCTCTGAAATTATTAAGTAGCCTCTAACAATAACAGATCAGGACAAGATAACTTGTCAAGGTAGCTAACAGCGTTAAAACATGTCATTTGCAGGTACTAAGTAAGGTAATTTATGGAAATAAAACTGAGGTGGGAACCGGTTGTTTGTCTTGTAGTGTGTGCTCTGGAGAGAAGCTAAAGGCTGATAAGGAGGTGGTGGCGCCGCTGAAGGAACTTGGGCTACGGATCAGCAAATTCTTGGTATGATTATTACTGTTTTATGTGTCTGTGAGTGAGTTAGCATTAACTCCATGTTGGGACTGGGAATCTGACCGAGAAGGAATGAAAATCTCCATCAGATGTGATGGTCCAAAATAAAGTGAGTTCAGGGATGTTTGAACCCATTTTTGGAGCTCAAATCTGACAGTAATAGTGAAGACCATTTGACATAGTTTGTTTCTTTATTTGAAGGATGAATTTAGATGGCTCCAATATGTTTTTTCATTGCTAAGCTTTTAATGTTGCTTATTATTATATAAATGGTTCAATGTGTTTAGATTGGTTTCTTTCTTTCACAAGCTGTGCAGCTATTTTATTTTGAACCAGTAGTCTTGAAGTTAAATTCTATTGTTTTTGATTTGTCAAAGCACCTGTTTTATATATTTGGAAAATTCACAACTTGTTTATTACAGTGATTTTCAGTTGTTGTGATAATTGCTTTATTGTTCTTGGACAGAATTTAGATGAACAGCAAAGTGTTCAGATATTGCAGTCATATCTACAAGAGGATTACAGAGGCACACAAGGCTCAATAAAGGTACAACTCTTGATGGGTGCTTTAAGAGACCAAGAATGGATTGAAAAATCCCTGTAAATTTTCTTTGTTCATTCCAATGTTCATTTTAACGTGTGGCCCCACGGGGGACAGCCTGCAGACTTGTAATTGCTGTGCAGCTGTGCATGTACAGAGCTTAAGGGGAAGGTTGACATGGGTACTTTGGTACAAAAAGGCCTAATGAACAATAAGGGAGCTCATTAATAAAGAAGGCTTCCTTACCTAGATGTAATTTCTACACGGTATGAACACAGTTTCATTCCTTTTCATTATGAATAACCCATGAATTGGATGTGACTATGTATCTATGTCGTCTACTATTGATTTGGTTCAGACTTGAAACAACCCCAGTGATATATCCTTGACATTGTTAACTGTATTAAAATGTAGAATTTATACCAACAGTTGAGGTGAGAATTAGGGTCTGATTGAGTTTTGAGTTTCCACTATATATCCAGTGCTGACGTCACAGTTATAATATGTTTCTGGGAAAAAAACTTTTCTTGGGGTGTTGACAGATGGGATTTGTTGCCATGTAGTTGGTTTATCTGTTTCTTTTGGTTTTTTTTCAGACAGTACTGCAAGATGAAAGACAGAGTCAGGCCCTGCAGCTGAAGGTATGTTGGTCATATAAAACATAAAAAAATACAGCATGTGTGTGCAGCCAGCAGGTAGGGCTGTGATAATGATGAATGCCAATTTGATCTCTGCCCTCTCACAAACCCCACCGAGTGGCCAATCTGCTGTTGGGAAGACTGAATGGAAAGTTGTGACTTCACACAATGGGGAGGTAAAAGAGGGGGGAGAGGTGGTTACTATTTGATTAAAGACTCATGTTTCTTGATAGATGCAAGAGGTGGTTCATTGCAAGAGATGAAGACAGAACTCAATATCTTCATTTGAAAGATTAAAAAAAACAGCTTTTCAAGAAATAAGCTCCTGATTTAAGTTATTCTTCAGATTTTTCCCTAGCCTGTGAACTTGTTTAAACATGAATTTAGCAGCTTGTTTGTATTTTTTAACTGTTCAATTCCCAAGTACTTGATTCTCAATTTGGGAGATTTCTCCAGCAGAATTGTTTTCTGATCTCAGTCCAAATCAATATGATGTGGAATGACATCAATCCACTTTGTCTTTCCTAATTTTAAGTACTGGCAATTATACCCAGTGGCACATAGAAATCAGGAAATGAGTACACAAGCAGTGTATGGTCACTGTGGTCTGATGTGCAGTTAACTGAAATAAAGTTAAATGCAGTTTTAAATTACAGTTTTATTTCTTTCAGTTCAGAGACTGGGATGTGCTGTTTTTCAGTGACTTATTTTTCCTTTCAATTTGATGGTCATATTTTCTGATAAACACCCCAAAGGGTTGTGGTTTTCAAGGTTGACATGGCTTTAATCTGCCTGTCACAGGCATGATGACTTCTGTTTATTTTTGGGGTCAGAATTACAAAAGACAAGCTACCATACTTAAGAAAAGTCACTTATCTTGACTGGTGGTGGTGTTGGGGGGCGGATTTCATTGATAGACTGAACAAGCCACGGATTGTGCAATCACCAGGTAAGGCAAAAATGACAAAATTTACCTCTTGTGCAGTCAACAGACTTATCTATTGATTGCGCAATTCATGGCTTGAATTGTTCCGTCTATCGATGAATTTGAATCAGTGTGATGTGAAATTCTAAAATAAATAAAAAATGTCAACTGCACTGAAAATAACCTAGTGATTTATTTCTGCCTGAAACTGGCTAATAATTTTTGCAACTTGTTTTTCCATTTTGTATGTCTTTTCTTGAAATTCTGTATTTCTTGCCTCCCTGTGCTCAGATTGCAGAATACTATTATGAAGAAAGACTGTACACGCTACGGTGTGTTCTATACCTACTCACGTATTTCCAAGATGAACGACACCCTTACAGGGTAAGTTAAATTAATGCAGCGATGGACTATTTGTGTGAAATTTAAACTGCTCTGCTTTGTGTAAAGTTGTTGGGAAATGCTATAGCACCTACTACCATTGTTAAAAATTACGTTCTATATTGTTGACTTTTAACAAGTAATTCATTAGTACATAATTTTTCATTGATTTTCATTGAAATTGAAGTGCATAATATTTGTAATTGAACAGCTTAAAGTTATTGTTGACCATATTGTATGTTCATTATGATAGTTGATGAGTTATTTATATTGATTCATCCCATAGATTGAGTATTCAAAATGTGTAGACAAGTTGGAGAAGGAACTGGTTGTGAATTATCGGAAGCAGTTCGAAGAATTGTTCAAAACTGAAGCTCCAACTTGGGAAACGCATGGGAATCTAATGGTATATACATTCCCTAATTTTACATAGAAACATAGAAGATAGTAACAGGAGGAGGCCATTTGGCCCTTCAAATCTGCTCCACCATTCATTATGATCATGGCTGATCGTCCAACTCAATAGCCTAATCCTGCTTTTTCCCCATAACCTTTGAACCCATCCGCCCTCCAAGCCTGCACCGACCATGCTGCCTGACTTAACTAAAACCCCCTACGTTTTCGGGGACCATATCCCTCTATTCCCATCCTATTCATGTACTTGTCAAGACGCCCCTTAAATGTCACTACTGTATCTGCTTCCACTACCTCCCCCGGCAACGAGTTCTAGGCACCCAGAAATCTGTGTAAAAAATCTGCCTCGTACATCTCCTTTAAACCTTGCCCCTCGCACCTTAAACTTATGCCCCCTAGTAATTGACTCTTCCACCCTGGGAAAAAGCTTCTGACTATCCATATCTACTGTGTAGTTATTTCTCCAAGCTTAAGTATTTGGGCTTAATTATGCATACTTGCAATTCTCTTTTTATGGGGATCATCCTTTTTAGACTTAATCTGAATAAGTTAGTTATTTTGATGTATAACATTTCAGGAATAGCCAAAGTTTGTGCTACAGAGCCTTCTATTATTATGATTTCTGAGTGATCAATAACTAAAAATTTCTAGTGACCAACTTAAAAGGTCATACAAGATTTTAAATTTTACAACTTCTACTGCAACAAATAACTAAAGCAACATTGACCAAACATACTTTATGTCGGCAACTTAAACTTTAGATCATAATTTTCCTTTTCAACGTTAAAAATTACCCAAAAATCTCTGCTCTACTGTTGTAATTTAGATTGTCCCTTAGGCAGGGTGATGTAATGAGTATTTTGGAACCTGTGCTAGTAGGCTAACAGGCAGCCTGATCCCATGATGACCAATGTTTTATGCAAGCAATTCCTGACTGTGACCCAGTGTGTTGACTTGTCCCCAGTTTTATTTGGCTCAATTATTATATACTTGTCCAACCCATAATCAAATTGCTCCTGTGTGTAGTTCCCATAGTAGATTTTGCGGACGGTTTTGGGGCGGCACGGTAGCACAGTGGTTAGCACTGCTGCTTCACAGCGCCAGGGACCTGGGTTCGATTCCCGGCTTGGGTCACTGTCTGTGTGGAGTTTGCACATTCTCCTTGTGTCTGCGTGGGTTTCCTCCGGGTGCTCCGGTTTCCTCCCACAGTCCAAAGATGTGCGGGTTAGGTTGATTGGCCATGCTAAAATTGCCCTTAGTGTCCTGGGATGCGTAGATTAGAGGGATTAGTGGGTAAAATATGTAGGGATATGGGAGTAGGGCCTGGGTGGGATTGTGGTCGGTGCAGACTCGATGGGCCGAATGGCCTCTTTCTGTACTGTAGGGTTTCTATGATTTCTATGGTTTAGCAGTGTGTTCAATTCAGTGGCCCCCTTTCTCTAATCCCTGTGACACTGAGCCTCCTTCCTCGAGCTGTTATCTTTATCTGCATCCAAGGAAGAAATTTTTCTAGCTTGCTCCCCCTCCTTCCCGCCAGTTAGTGAGAAGGATATAGAAAAACAGATCTGTAGGGAAATAACAGATGCAAACATTATAGAGTAGTTATAATGGGGGACTTCAATTATCTGAATGTAGATTAGAACAGTGGTGGTGTAAAGGGCAGACAGGGGCAAAGGTTCCTAGATTGTGTTCAGGAAAATTTTCTTCAGCCTTTGTCTCCAGTCCAACAAGAAAGGATGCACTGTTGACCCTGGTGCTTGGAAATAAGGTGGGCCAAGTAGATCAAGTGTCAGTAGGGGAACATTTAGGAGACAGTGAGCATTGTATCGTAAAGTTTAGGATGGTGATAGAAAAGGCAATCCAGAGTAAGAATAATAAGCTGGGGGGAGAGCTGGCAATAATGGAGCTGGGCCAGTTAGGCTGGAATGGAAGGTTTGTGGGGAAAAAGTAGCTGAACAACAGGCTACCTTCAAAACAGAAATGGCATATAAATAGTAAAGGGTGGTGAAAGGAGGAGTGGTGTCGATTAGGGCTCTGAAAGGGAATTTGCTCATGGGGACCAGGGCATGGCTGAGGTATTAAATGAATACTTTGCACCTGTCTTTACCAAGGAGATAGGTACTACCAAAGTAATGGTGATAGGCAAGGAAACTCTCTTCCTAGCAGAGTTCAAAATTGATCCGGAGGAAGTGTTGAGTACTCTGTTGGTGCTTAAAGTTGACAAGGCACCGGGACCGCATCTGAAGTATCCCAGGATATTGAAGGAAGGGAGAATGGAAATTGCTGGCCATATCTTCCAATCATCTCCAGACTCAGGGAAGATCCGAGGACTGGAGATATGGAAATATTATGCCCTTGTTCAAAAAAGGTTGTAAGGATAGCCCCAGCAATTACGGATCAGTCAGTTTAACTTCACTGGTGGCGAAGCTTCAAGAAACAATTATTTGGGATAGAATTAATAGTGAGATGGAAAACTGTGTTGCATTAGGAAGAGTCAGCATGGATTTCTAAAGGGAAAATTGTGTTTAACTAACTAGATGTCAGCTCTCCTACAGCTAATTATTCTTATTCTGAATGCTGCTGGAGACACGGTGGGTCACATGGCAATTCTGTGAAGTCGACATTATTTCCTCCTGGAACCAGCCCAAATTGATTTTTACCTCGCAAGGGTTTACTTCCGTTGTTTTCTTTTTCCAGACTGATAACATTTAATCCCCAGGACTGTGTTTCATTGTGAATGTTTTCCTGCAGATTCTTCCTCTAGCTCAACTGAGCATATCTTGTAGCCTAGTTTATAATCCTTATAAATTTAGTCGTTTCTATCCGTGTTTGAGCTCCCACCTGCATTTCTGCGCGGTAAACCATAGATAATTGCTACCTCTAACTGCTCTGTCAATGACATTCAGAGTTATATCTCAGGGGAACCTTGGAAGCCGATCCTAAAGTGACTACCAGGGCACCCTTCCTCTTTCAAAGCCTGACTCCTTGGCCATGTGAATCACATGGACCTAGTTAGTATTCAGGACTCCAGGATTTGGAGTCCTGAAAAACTATCCTTTAGACTCCCAACTACATTTGATTTTAAAATTCAATAGCATAACTGTTTATAAACTTGACATTCTTTAATACCTTACTGGGACTTTGGAGACCAACAGTCTATCCATTGTCAACATAGATGCTTCTGCCCTTTACAAGTGCGAACACCTTGCACCTTCTTTCCAGTAAAACAACCTTTAATTTTAATAATTAAACTGCCCAGGTTTGCTTTCAGACTTCATTCCTCCATTTTACCCTATATTAAACACCGTCTCAAAGTATAACAATCTCGTGAAACCTTGCTTTTGAAACAATTATTCAACCACCTGTTCTAGAAACCCCGTTCCCTGACCAAGCTGCATTCGGATAGCACAGACCATGTTATATTACTTCCTTTCAATGTTTTCCATAGAGCGAGCGTCAAGTGTCTCGATGGTTTGTACAGTGCCTAAAGGAACAGGCCCTAATTTTAGAGATCATCTTCCTATATTATGCCTATTTTGAGATGGGACCAGAAGACCTCCTGGCTTTTGCACAAATATTTAAAGAGCAAGGATTTGGAACAAGGCAAACAAACAGGCATCTTGTAGATGAAAGCATGGATGGGCTAGTTGATCGTATTGGGTAAGTATGTGCTGCAGATGAAAAAATTGATGTGTAAGTGGTTAAATAATTTTTGAGATGGATTGGTTTTTAAGAATTTTCAGTTGACGTATTTTGTGATTTTCAATGTAGTAATATTATGTGGTTAGATTTTCAAATATCCAGGAATAAATTGCTGATAAATGTGCAAATGTCATCATTTACCAAATGCTACATTCTGGACTTCTCTCTAATGTTTGGACATATTTGAGACTTTAGGTTATGCACCACTTGTGCTGCAATTTATTTTGAACAACTGTAGGATGTTCGTACTTTCAGCTCTGCCCCCCCACCCCTACTTTTCTCAGAGACACATTCGAATGTAACTTGCATCCACTGCTGCAATACAAAATGGTGTTGTGCTGTGTACTTAAAGGATCTTTGATCATACGTGTTGCCCTAATTTCTAATTTTTATCATGTTGATTTCTGCTTTCGTACATGTAGTGAAATGGGCTTCAATTCGAGATAAATGCAAAATGCACAGACTGTTACAACTTCTATAACGTGAAAAAAATAAGACTGGAATGGATGTTCATCCAGGATGACAATCATATTAAAAATAGATTTGGTTCATCCGGTTGCGTGCTTTTAACAATACTGGGAGTTTATTTAAAATAATACTTAAAAGTTTAAAGCTGGGTTATCTTAATGGCTGAGCAAGTTGTTTGAATGGGTAGTAGGGCCAATGCTGACCAGAAGGACACCGGGTTTATATTGAACACATGCAACCTCTGTTGAAAATATTCCTGAAGCCAAGGTTAACAGAGCTGGCTTTGTTCTGTAACAAAATAGAAATAGCTAGGTACCATCGTGAGTAGCAATCTTTGGTGTTTGTGAAACCTGGACTTTAGTGATCTTTATTCTCATGGTATAAGATATTCTGTTGATTGTCCCCAGGGCAAGGATTTAATTGACAGCTCATGCCCAGGCAGGAAAATGACGAGTACTCTTCTGTACTGAATCCTGTGTAGAGTTAAGTACATGAAGGCTCTCTAGGACGCACCCAATCTTTGTATAAGTCTTGTTTCAGAAACTCATCCTGGTTCTGTGACAAAAAGATTGCATCTTTTATTATTTTGTGAACAGAAGAGTTATTCAAAACTTGTAATCTGCGTTAATCTTGTAAATTTTACTTTTAATAAATAATTGCAGATTATGTAGTCTAAATCTCAGTGATCAGAGTGGTGATTATGCCAAAATCTGATGACTAAGAGGGCAAGATAGGGCTTCAGTTTTAATTTTTATTTACTTTGTCTTTAAAAAAATAGCCAGGTTATTCTGTTTCACACTGGGTATTGTTGCATTTGTACGTATAATGCACATAAGGTCATACTTTTGTTTATAGGATGCAAGGACTTTATACCAAATACATGAAATCTCTGGTGATGGCCTGATAATTGTAATGCCCAGTATGTGGTGATTTAAGGTGGGTTGGTGGTAAATGTGCTACATCTCCAGGGTTAAGGAAGGGCACAATCGTTCATCATACCTCTGCTGGAAGTTAGTGAGACCAGAACTGGGCTCAGATTTAATGCAGTTTGTTAAGAATGATAATTTGTTAACATACTATCCATGTCACAAGAATAGCAAGGTGATTAGTGTCCATGTTCCTGTATTAAGTTTTTGATTTCTTCAGAATGGGGAGGGAAATTAAGGAAAAAAAACCTTATAAATCTATAATGAGCTATGGATAATGGTCTAGCCAGTCCTAATTCACTTTTTTGAATATTTATCATAGAATCCCTAGTGCAGAAGGAGGCCATTCAGCCAACCGAGCCCGCACCGACAACAATCCTACCAAGGCCCTATCCCTGTATCCCCATGTGTTTAATTCCCCTGATATTAAGGGGCAATTTAGTGTGGCCAATCCCCCTAACCCGCACATCTTTGGACTGTGGGAGGAAACCCACGCAGACACAGAGAGGATGTGCAAACACCGCACAGACTGTCACCC
Source organism: Mustelus asterias (assembly GCF_964213995.1). Taxonomy (NCBI): domain Eukaryota; kingdom Metazoa; phylum Chordata; class Chondrichthyes; order Carcharhiniformes; family Triakidae; genus Mustelus; species Mustelus asterias. Next base: position 12,599,860 of record NC_135813.1, read on the forward strand.
AAGCCGGGAATTGAACCCGGGTCCCTGGCGCTGTGAGGCAGCAGTGCTAACCATTGTGCCACCATGCTGCCCAATTTATGACTTTATTGTATCTCCAGTTTTAACTGGGGAGTTTAAACATTTTAGTAATTTGTATCTGATTGTTCCTATCATGTAGATCCTCTGTCTATTTCCCCATTGGCATTCAGATGTATGTGCTCTGACCTTTCTCTCTAGGTATTTTAGTACATTGACCCTGGTGGAAGGAATGGACATTGATTTCCTATGCAAGTGTGCTCTGGAGGAGCGAGTGGAGCAACATCAGTTTGCCAATGCTCGTGAAGTTTGTCAGGTAATCTTTTCTTCCTTAATAACTGAAATGCAGTTGGATGCAGTGTAATGGGAGAGGAATAGAGTAGGACCACATAATTATCTGTTATTGTCAGCATGGTTAATGTAATACAACGGCTACTGTGGTTTTGTTTGCTATAACTGCTTGAAGACTACAGGTTAACATTATGAAACTGAAGTATCTGAGCTTATGACTTTCACTGAGACAATTGAGCAATTGCTGCAAGTACCTGCTGTTGATTTTATATATCACAGTAATTTTTCCGTCTCCTTGTGTGTGTATACTTTAATAGGATATTTTGGGTATTTTTAAAAATCAAAATGCAGGAGCATTTTGCTGTAATCCCATAATTATTAATTGGTTTTCCCACCCCACTCTCTTAAACTGACCAAACTGCATTAGAATTAACAGTTGCTGAATTGTTTAGGTTTGAAAACAGAAGGTTTACTTATTAGCTTTTTGGTTGCGAACACTGTGGAAATAGTGCTCGAGCCTATTACCAAAGATACATGAATCCATTGCCTATGCCTTTACCAAAGATGCACCAACCTGTTGCCTATCTGTGATTCTGTGCTTTTTTTTCTGTTTGTGGATGTTACATGAAAGAGAAATAGTTGTTTTGAAAGATGTAAAGAACATTCCACACTGAGTGCCCCAGATGTTGCAATGATTGAAAACTGATCAACAGTGGACTGATTTTCATTGACCTGATTCTTGTAGATACTGTAAATTGTACCTGATATAAGCCAACAAATTCAGCATTTTGCCGTTATTTTGACTACTGTGTCACTCATGCCATATTTACAGAAGGACCCTTTAATCCCACTCTATAATTAGTGTGATGCAAATATTAAAAAAAAAAAATATTTTCCTTGCAGGAGATGGACAAGTTGCTGCTAACATTAGGGGACATACCGCATCATGCGCCAGTGCTGCTGTCTTGGGCTCTACTGCGTCATACGTTGAACATGGATGAATCAGCTCTTGTAATTAGGCGCTTGGGAAGCACTGCTATTCAGCAGAATGTATTCCAGTACATGACACGGATGCTTAAGGCACTTGGCAGTGGGGGAAACAATGTGAGTTTTGTGGGAAGGTGGTATTATATAGCTGTTCATCATGAGCACTGTTTAAAATTGAAGCAATGTTTGCCTTAAAGAATTATGTTTGATAATAGGTTACCGCTTGTCTTGTGTCATTCAGCGAAGGGAGAAACAATTTTGCATCATTTCCATCTCCACCATGTAGATGTAGGGCATACCCAGTAGAAGTAATATTGCAATACTATCCGTGGATGGAAATGATGAATTAGAAAGACAAAGTGAAAATGTGAGGCGCAAGAGTGGGAAAGGAAACGAGGGAATGGTATTACAAAAACCAGTCTATGTATGAGACACATACTACACAGCAATCATCAGTCCCAGTTAAATAGTAGCTGCGTCAGATCATTTCTGTGGATAGAAAGAACTGCGAAGATTCACGTGCGATTGAATTTTTTTTGTCTCTAATCTATGAATGAGCGAACTCCACTACAATGGACTTGCGCCATATACTGCAAAGGCTATGGGCCCTGACAATATTCCATCAATAGTGCTGAAAACTTGTGCTCCAGAACTTGCTAGTCCCTAGCCAAGCTATTCTAGTACAGCTGGCACTACATAGCAGTGTGGAAAATTGCCCAGGTATGTCCTGTACTCAAGAAAAAGGACAAATCCAACCCGACCAACTACCGCCCTCTCAGCCTACTCTTGATCATCAGTAAAGTGATGGAAGGGGTCATCAACAGCGCTATTCAGAGCACTTAGCAATAACCTGCCCACAGACGTTCCATTTTGCTTTTGCCAGGGTAATTCTGTTCCTGAACTCATAACCATGGTTCAAACATGAATAGCAAGAAGTCTCACAACACCAGGTTAAAGTCCAGCGGGGGGGGGGGGGGGGGGGGGGGGGGGGGAGAAGAAGAGAGAGAGAGGCGGGGCAACCATCTTCAGCTGCTTCATCAATGACCACCCTTTAATCATAAGGTCAGAAGTGAGGATGTTTGCAGATGACTGCACAATGTTTGGTATCATTCACAACTCCTCAGATACTGAAGCAGTCCATGTCCAAATGCAGCAAGTCCTGGACTATATGCATGCTTGGGCTGATAAGTAACATTGGCGCCATGCAAGTGCCAGGCAATGACCATCTCCAACAAGCGTGGATCTAAGCATCGTCCCATGACATTCAATGGCATTGCCATCATGGAATCTCCCACTCTCAACATCCTGGGAGGGTTGTCATTGACCAGAAACTGGACTAACCATATAAATACTGTGGCTTCCAGAGCAGGTCATAGGCTAGAAATCCTCTGGCGAGTAACTCAGCTCCTGATTCACCAAAGCCTGTCCACCATCTACAAAGCAGGACTCAGGAATGTAATTCAATACTCTCCACTTGCCTGGATCAGTGCAGCTCCAGCAACACTCAAGGAGCTTGACATTCAGGACGCAGCAGCCTGCTTGATTGCTACACCTTCTACAAGTATTCAATCCCTCCACAACTGACGGACAGTGACAGCTGTGTGTACCATCTACAAGATGCATTGCAGGAACTCACCAAGGTCCCTTTGACAGCACCTTCCAAACCCACGATCACTACCATCAAGAAGAAGAAGAACAGAAGATACTTAGGAACACCACCACCTGGAGGTTCACCTCCAAGTTACTAACCATCCTGCTTTGGAAATATATTGCCATTCCTTAGTGTCGCTAGGTCAAAATCCTGGAACTCTGTCCCTAACAGCACTGTGCGCATGCATCTCAGGGACTGCAGTGGTTCAAGAAGGCAGTTCACCACCACCCCTGAAGGGCAATTAAGAATGGGCAATAAATGCTGGCCTAGCTAGTGATGCCCACATCCTGTAAAATGAATTTTAAAAAATATTTGTAGTGTCATAATTGAATTAGGAAAAGATTTGAAGCAATTATTTGGGCAAATACTTAAACTTGAACTGACATTTAATCCTACTGAGGATACTTCTAATGTGGTCCATTTGTGACATAAGTTACCATGGAAAGCCATTGATGCAAATACAATAGTAACTATCGAAAGGTGGTTGGAGACCTAAATGAACCACTTGAGTGGGTAGTGGAAATGGGTTCAGTCGAGGTACTCAAAGGGGAACTGGATTGCTATCTTGAAAAAAAAAAAGAATCTGGAAGGTTATAGGGATAAGGGAGGGGAGTGAGACCTGGTAGGATGCTCTTTCAGACTTGATGAACAAATGGCCTCCTACACTATATAGCACCTTTAATGTAGCCAAATATTCCAAGCTATTTCACAAGTGTAATCAGGAAAATTTTGACACTGAATTTTCAAAGGAAATATTAGACATGTGCTTGGTCACAGGAAGTGGCTTTTCAGGAATGCATTGAGTGAGGAGAGAGATGCAGAGGTTTGGGGAAGAAACTCTGGAGCTTGGAGCCTAGACGGCTGATGGCATGGCCCCCAGTAGTGAGGTGATGGAAATCAAGAACATGCAAAGACAAGAACCGGAGGGATATAGTATGAATGTGTTTCAGAAGATTCTGAACAAGAGGCAGGGGTGATATAAATCAGAGATTTGTTGAGGTAATGGTAAATTTTAAGAACAGAATGAAACTACTATTATTTTTCCTTTAATTCTGCTTTGTATCTGCTAGATTGCAAGATATTTTATGTCTATCTCACGTAACTTTAAAAATGCAGTGGTAGAATGTGTTTTGTGTGTTTCAGTGTACAGCCAGTACTGCTCGAATGTGCATCTATGGATTGCTCTCATTTGTCTTGACATCTTTCGAAGAAGAAACTTTGGGCGATCAACAGGTACAAAATGTGACATTTCTATTACGATTCGAATATACCTATGAAAACTCCTAGTTTTAAAAAAAAGTCTTGTTAACAAAATAGTATCAGAAATACAAGATGAATTATCATAAAATAGCAATGTCCAAATTTAAATTTTGGACCTAATTGTGCCTAGCCCAATTCTCTCCTGCAGTCCAACACAGTTTAACCTGGACTAAAGTTCCTCTTTACTCCCTGTATACAATGTCAATGGCTGGGAATTCTGCGACAAGTAACTTCCCTCCTGACTCTTCACAACCTGTCCACGATCTATAATAGTCATGATGTGGAGATGCCGGCGTTGGACTGGGGTAAGCACAGTAAGAAGTCTCACAACACCAGGTTAAAGTCCAACAGGTTTATTTGGTAGCAAATACCATAAGCTTTCGGAGCTTGCTGCTCCTTCGTCAGATGGAGTGGTCTCTGTTCTCCAACAGTGCACAGACACCTACGGTTCATTTAGGTCTCCAACCACCTTTCGATAGTTACTATTGTATTTGCATCAATGGCTTTCCATGGTAACTTATGTCACAAATGGACCATGTGTCTGTGCACTGTTGGAGAACAGAGACCACTCCATCTGATGAAGGAGCAGCAAGCTCCGAAAGCTTATGGTATTTGCTACCAAATAAACCTGTTGGACTTTAACCTGGTGTTGTGAGACTTCTTACCACGATCTATAAGGCATAGGTCAGAAGTGGAATGGAATAATGTCTACTTGCCTGGATGAGTGCAGCTCCACACCAAAGAACAGTACAGCACAGGAAACAGGCCCTTCGGCCCTCCAAGCCTGTGCCGCTCCTTGGTCCAATTTGACCAATCGTTTGTATCCCTCCATTCCCAGACTGCTCATGTGACTATCCAGGTAAGTCTTAAACGATGTCAGCGTGTCTGCCTCCATCACCGTACTTGGCAGCGCATTCCAGGCCCCCACCACCCTTTGTGTAAAAAACATCCCTCTAATATCTGAGTTATACTTCGCCCCTCTCACCTTGAGCCCGTGACCCCTCGTGATCGTCACTTCTGATCTGGGAAAAAGCTTCCCACCGTTCACCCTATCTATCCCCTTCATAATCTTGTACAGCTCTATTAGATCTCCCCTCATTCTTTGTCTTTCCAGGGAGAACAACCCCAATTTACCCAATCTCTTCTCATAGCTAAGACCCTCCATACCAGGCAACATCCTGGTAAACCTCTGCACTCTCTCTAACGCCTCCACGTCCTTCTGGTAGTGCGGCGACCAGAACTGGACGCAGTACTCCAAATGTGGCCTAACCAGCGTTCTATACAGCTGCATCATCAGACTCCATCCAAGACAAAACAGCCAACTTGAATCTTAGCAATCCACCACCTTAAATATTCCTACCTTCCACTACAGACACAATGCTGGCAGCAGTGTGCACTGCAACACTCGCCATGGCTCCTTTGCCAGCACCTTCTAAATCCATGACCTCTACAACCTAGAGCAAGAAGAATTGCAGATGCACAGGAACATTATCATTTGTTAGTTCCCCTCCAAGTCTCTCATCTCAATTTGGAACTATATTGCTGTTCCTTCACTATCACTGGGACAAAATCCTGCAACTTCCTCTCTATAACAGCTCTGTTTGTGTACCTGTACCACACGGACTACAGTGGTGCAAGAAGGCAACTCACAATCATTTTCTCAAGGACAGTTAGGACCAGGCAATAAATGTTGACCTTGGCTACCATGCTCCTGTCCCATGAATATATAAATAAAAGGGGATCGGCAACTGTCCAGGCATCCTGTTGGATTTCATAGTACTTAGTTATATTTTCATATTTATTATTATTGAAAGTCTGATGTATAATTTATACTGCTGATTATCTTCCTATAAATCAGTTTGTGAAAATAATAACACAATTGTATTTACGTGACTGATTTATAAAGCTTCTATCGAACAGGCAGGGCTTGCTGTTTTGGTGTAAATCATTTATTTTATACATTTGTAATCATAGGGGAAAATATCTTGTGATTAACCTATAAGTAAACTTGTGACCATTGATGCAAATTGAAGTGATGATACATATCAAGCCACCACTTTAAAAAAAAATTTGGAAACTCTTCGCATTTTTTCTTCTTCGCTTGTTTTCTTTGGTGTTGGATTTATCAGGGTCGAATCATAACCTGTGACCAGGTCTTAGCCAGTGTTTTACTAAAGTGATATTCTGTTAAGCTGCTCAGGCATGTTCTTTGGAAGATTGTTCCTTCCCCTTGAATCCCACCCCACCTACACAGAGCCATGTCCACAATTAGGTGCTCAGTCTTGCAAAGGTATATTCCCAACATGTGCTATACCATTCTGTTGTGGGGCTGTCAGTGTGCAATTCAAAATTGAACAGGGGACTTATACTAAATAATATTTCTTTTAAAGAAAAGTTTTGTCACTGGTATTGGTGAAGAAACTTACTATCAAGTTTCAAAGTTTTGCTGAGGTTTGTTTTTAGGGTTCCCTTAGATCATTTAAAATCTTTTTAATTTGAGTGTTCTCTGTCTGGAATTATTCCCAATTAATGTTAAACTGTTTCAAACATTCCTTGAGGAAACAATGTTGTTTCCTTGTTTTTAGACCTGTGCTTCCCTGTTTGGGCTTGATCACAAATTGGCACAAATTTCCATTTGACTCGTACTCATTCATGTTCATGGTAATTGTGCTTTGATTCGATGGCAGTATATTTTGGGAATGACCTATTATTTATGCTGCATGTACGTTTGGAAGTAGACTGCTTCAATCTGTTTTTTCTTTCCCAGCATTTAATTGATGTTGCCTGTGAGGTGTTCGCAGCCCCTAATCTGGCTGAACTTTTTTGGGATACTGTGAGTATATTAGATTGTATTTATCTAAAGATTGCAAAGATGGTACTTATTAATCTCCTGCAGCAGGATCAAAAAATTAATTTAGTTTTTAGTTTAGTTTATTTATTAGTGTCACAAGTAGGCTTACATTAACATGGCAATGAATTTACTGTGAAAATCCCCGTGTTGCCATACTCCGGCGCCTCTTCGGGTACACTGAGCGAGAATTTAGCATGGCCAATGCACCTAATTAGCACATCTTCCAGACTGTGGGAGGAAATTGGAGCACCCGGAGGAATCCCACGCAGACACGGGGAGAATGTGCAGACTCCACACAGACAGTGACCCAAGCTGGCGCAGTGAGGCAGCACTGCTAACTACCGTGTCGCCATGCTGCCCCTGAAATTAAATCAAGCTGGAACGTTTCTATCCACTAGAAGTACTGCTATAGGTAGAACATCAGCCATGATTTGTTGACTGGCAAGCAGGCCCGAGAGGCTAAATGGCCTACTTTCCTCCTATTTTCTTATCATGGCTATCTTAGGAGTGGCATCCAGATAAAAAGTTATTTTTTCTGCTGTTCACATACTGGGTGATGAAAATAATTTGTAACTTCTGAGAACCGCATTATTGGATTGGAGGGTTATCCCAAAGATGTGCTGGCGATTCCCTGTTGGAACTTCATAGTAAGGTTTACACGGCAATTGCTCAGAAGTGTAAACTTCCTCTGGGCAATTGCCCTGTGCTGAGAACCATCTGAAAATGTGTTTTTAAAATGTGAACTTTGGATGGTTCAACTGGGTTACAACAATAGTCATCCAGAAAAGATTAGAATGAAAACTTATTTTAACATCTGGGTAACTATTCGGGAGTCTATGTAAAATGCTGTCGACCCCCCCGACCTCCTTATTAATCAAGAACCTATCTATCTCTGTCTTAAAGACAATTAATGACCTGGCCTCCACAGCCTTCTGTGGCAAAGAGTTCCACAGATTCACCACTCTCTGGCTGAAGAAATTCCTCCTCATCTCTGTTTTAAAGGATCATCCCTTTAGTCTGAGGCTGTGCCCTCTGGTTCTAGTTTTTCCTACTAGTGGAAACATTCTCTCCGCGTCCACTCTGTCCAGGCCTCTCAGTATCCTGTAACTTTCAATAAGATCCCCCCTCATCCTTCTAAACCCCCAACGAGTACAGACCCAGAGTCCTCAACCGTTCCTAATACGACAAGTTCTTCATTCCAGGGATCATTCTTGTGAACCTCCTCTGGATCCCTTCCAAGGCCAGGTGATACCACAGAGTCCCTACAGTGCAGAGGAGGCCATTTGGCCCATTGGGTCTGCACCGACCACAATCCCTCCCAGGCCCTATCCCTGTAACCCCACATATTTACCCTGATAATCCCCCTGACGCTCAGGGGCAATTCAGCATGGCCAATCAACCTAACCCCCACATTTTTGGAGTGTGAGCGGAAACCGAAACAGCCGGAGGAAATCCACGCAGACACGGGAAGAATGTACAAACTCCACACAGACAGTGACCCGAGGCTGGAATCAGACTTGCATGCTGTGAGGCAGCCGTGCTAACCACTGTGCCACCATGCCACCCAGGCTTTTAAAAAAAAAATCTGTCTGGCAAGTCCTGCGAGACTTGGGGTAGTTGATTCCAATGATTTGGCAAGCCAGATGAAAATGCCTCGGTCCACATTCGGCCTGCAGGCCAGGCCTTGGGCAAGACTGCTTTACGTGTTTCAAGTTCATAGGCATACAACTATTTATAGAACCAACTTTGCTTGCTATGTACATCAACAAGTAGTAGGAGAAGCCCAGGATTTTTAGTTAGTTTTTACTAGAGTTTTCTTTTTGGCAAAATAAACCTTGCAATGATTTTTATCTGTATAACATTTAATATATACTCTGTTTGTCTTTGATATCTGTTTGTCTTTTTTTAATTAAGGAGCCCACAGCAGGTATTGCTGTTTTGTTGGTCAACAATTGTGGAATGTTTCCGCAGTCTATGGCACCGTTGCTGCAGCTACTATCTGCACTTATATCAGATAAATGCACTGCTAAAAAGGTATTAAGCTTATCTAACCTATTTTTAAGAAGGGAGATTCTAAGAAGCAAATTAACCTAAAATTCCTATTTTGATATGATGCTCCTTTTAAATATGGTAGTATAGCATATACTATATTTGGGAGTATAGTAGTATAATATTCGGGAATTAGTGTTATTGGCTGTAATATTAATGAACTAGTTCTAAATGAACCAATATTCTTGGTTAAATATAATTTTGATTGTAAAGTATTGGTTTTCTCTTTTGGTTGGTGTAGATAAGTTTGTGTTCAGTTGTTGACATTTACGCTCTTTTGAAGGTTTACAGCTTTTTGGACAAAATGACATGCTATACTGAGCCACATAAGCACAAACCTCATGATGTACTTTCACATGAGGATGGAATGCGGTGGAGGAGGCAAATGCCAAAGTTGCTTTATCCTCTTGGTAAGAAGTTGTTCCAGATATTCTTGCACAGACTATGGGAACTTAGTACAAATTGTGCACTTTTATTTATTAAAATGTAAGATTCTTTCAAAATAGAGGAGATAAATTTTGGGGTACCAGCACAATTGAGTGATATGGATGATGGCGCAGGACCATGGAACTTGGGCCAAAGACTTTATTGATTGGCGGAGCAGGTTTGAATGGTCCACTTTTATTGCTGATGTTTTAATGTTACTTCCCTCTATTTGTAATTGGATAATTATTGTAGTTCCATGAATATAAGCAGATTAAATGCACCTAAATTTCAGACTATGCCATGCTGAAGTTTCACTTGTGTTGCTTGATTCTCTTCTTTATTGTTAACCCTTTTAGTAACCACAATAGCAAAAATGCAAAGCATTTTTAATTTTTACCCTCTTTGAAGAATATTCCTAGTGACCTCTTGTAAATAATTATGTTGAGTTAGAATTAGAAGTAACGCTTGTAAAATTCATTTATGGAATCAGCTGGATAGCCTTAAACAGCACCTTCAGGGAGGAGAAGGAGGCGGCAGGCTTGGTGGGAAAGAGGTCACCAGTTTGAATGGAAGGAGTTCACTTAACCTGGGAAAGATTTGCACCCTGGGGAAAAATAGAAATAAGAGTAGACTTGCACTGAAACCTGAACTTTCTGAATGCCAAATGATTGCTTTTTCTTCCTACCCTTAGTTTTTCTCATCGCTCCTGGCAGGAGCTACTGTTTCAACAAGTATCTTGCCAGACCTGGTTAATACCTTAATGCACTGAGTTATTAGACTATTTACCATTTATAATCTAGAAGCAATAATGTACCTAGGATATAAGGTGTAAAATATAAACTACAAGGAAAAAGAGTTGGTGAAACATCATTATCTTTGAGTTGACATTAAGTACTAAAGTAGACTTAAAATTGATATATGTTGGAATATATTGTCAAAATGGATGCAATCTTTATAAAGAATTATGTAAAAAAAAACTCCTATATTAAATAAATGTCATTATTTTACCTAATCCTAGGATCTGGTCAGGCTAATATACGCATGCCGCAGGGCACATATGGACACGTAATGCCTGCAGGCCAGGGTTCTCTGGTACGTTGGGATTTCTCGTATAGCTCCTGGACAGTTTTCACTTGTGAAATTGAGATGCTGTTGCACGTGGTTTCAACAGCAGGTGAGTTTGGTAGCAGTTGCTTTGTGTGAGAGCTATAACAAGTTTGGCTGTTGTATCCTGTAACTTTGGATTGTTAGAATGTAATCGGCGACAACTTTGTATTGGATGTAATGTGATCCATGGGAACAAGATGTAAGGGTCAGCTGACCCAGTAAACCATGGAACCAATTACAAAGTGATGTAATAGTCAGCTGACCAGCTGATTCACTAGAAGTAAGGAACTATGTAGAATTGTGGAGAGCTTGGAGTGGCCCAGGGCGAGTCCCCAAGTTTGGAGTAATGATGTCTCTTTATTAAACCCTTTCTTTGATTTATAAGTTGGAGTAAGTTTTGTTGTATTTTCGTTAGTTGCATTTTGAAGAGTTCCTTCTGAAGAAACAGGATATCGTTATGTAGTGATGAATTCTCAGTAAAGTAACACAAGTTACTTCAGAAAGTTCCAAATAACAAAAACTTATTCAAATTTCGTTAAATCAAAATATAACGGCCTGGATTTGTGTCAGTGGTGAAGTAGTAGAACATAGAACATAGAACATTACAGCGCAGAACAGGCCCTTCGGCCCACGATGTTGCACCGACCAGTTAAAAAAAAAACAAAAAAAAAACTGTGACCCTCCAACCTAAACCAATTTCTTTTCGTCCATGAACCTATCTACGGATCTCTTAAACGCCCCCAAACTAGGCGCATTTACTACTGATGCTGGCAGGGCATTCCAATCCCTCACCACCCTCTGGGTAAAGAACCTACCCCTGACATCGGTTCTATAACTACCCCCCCTCAATTGTAGTGGTTCTCACTGCTGATCTGGAAGAAAGCCATGCGCAAAAGTCTTTTGATTTCTGTGGCATGGATTTTCCCTTTTACATTAGTTTGAATATGGTACCAAATCAAAAGGATCTCCAGGTGTCCAATCACAGTGATTTCATCAAGCAACTAAGTAGCCAATCGCATTGAAGTATTCTTACTGACTGCAAACCAGGAAATAACTGCACGGATTAACTTCACTTGTAATTAATGTTTTAGATTACAAGATAAATGATTGGGATATACATGGCATTAACACACAAGCTGAATTATCATGAACTCTAAAGTGATTTTGTTTTATCATGATGGGTATAGATAGAGTGAATGCAAGCAGGCTTTTTCCACTGAGGCTAGGGGAGAAAAAAACCAGAGGGCATGGGTTAAGGGTGAAAGGAGAAAAGTTTAAAGGGAATGTTAGGGGGGGTTTCTTCGCGCAGAGAGTGGTGGGAGTGTGGAATGAGCTGCCGGATAAAGTGGTAAATGCGGGGTCACTTTTAACATTTAAGAAAAACTTGGACGGGTTCATGGGTGAGAGGGGTGTGGAGGGATATGGTCCAAGTGCAGGTCAGTGGGACTAGGCAAAAAATGGTTCGGCACAGACAAGAAGAGCCAAAAGGCCTGTTTCTGAGCAGTAATTTTCTATGGTTCTATGGAGAAGTTTGGCATTCCACAAATATAAAATTAGTTTTTTAGGACCAGTGAGGCTGTTTAGTTTTTAACTTAGTACTAAATTAAAAACCCAGCTATACCTTGTTCAACAGTGTTAAATTCTTCAAGTGCTTTTACAGGATGAGTATTGGTGTAAAAGGGCAAGTTCTTGTTAGTTCAGCGATTTCCACTTGGTTTTAGACTGGGAGTCTTCAACCATGCACCCTGTGGAAAATTGTAGAGTCATTGACAGCAGCTTCTAGATTCCTGTGTTTAATTTAAGTGGACTCCAGAAGTTGTTGTCAGTTTCAGGGAAATGATGTTGATAACGTTGACATCTTTGCCATCATTGCTACTATGAAATCGGGCCAATTTCTGCCCGTTTATTCCAGGTGTATAAACTGCCCTTCATTCAAATTTTCTGATGAATTCCTTTTTTAAAGCATTAAATGTTCACCATCCTATGGTATTTGCATTGCTCAAATTATTGCTTCAAACTTTTTAGTGCAAAACATTCAAATTGTCATAGAAATCATCATAGAAACCCTACAGTACAGAAAGAGGCCATTCGGCCCATCGAGTCATGAGTAATGCTCAGAGTAAATTTTAAAAGCTGTATTATTTGGAAAGCAGTTTTGCGTGAAACAATTGTATACCACAGCTGCGCTGCTGGATGATGTAACTTGGCCTGATTGCTCAAATCTGAACAACTGGATTGGCAAAGACGTTGCCGTTCACCTGATATCAATTAACTTTTTTATTTTTTTATTTATTAGTATCACATGTAGGCTTACATTAACATTGTAATGAAATTACTGTGAAAATCCCCTGGTCGCCACACTCTGGCGCCTGTTCGGGTACACTGAGGGAGAATTTAGCATGGGCAATGCACCTAACCAGCACGTCTTTCGGACTGTGGGAGGAAACCGGAGCACCCGGAGGAAACCCACGCAGACACGGAGAATGTGTAAACTCTGCACAGCAGTGACCCAAGCCGGGAATCGAATCCGGGTCCCTGGCAGCAGTGCTAACCACTGTGCTGCCCCTTTGCCTGTGAAAGCAAACTTAAATGTTTTCCACAGCATAAAGAAACCAACTCCACTAACATTTCAGAAACAAATCATTAATTTTACCTATATCATTTGTCACCAGATACTTTGTTCCATTAATACAAATGTTACAGTAGTCATTATATAATAAAATCTTGCATATGTACTCGGACAGATTATAAGTATAGCTTTGTCCTATTGTACCAGATGTTCTTCTTCACTGCCGGAAGGTCAAACCAATCATTGATCTTGTGCATAAAATAATCAGCACCGATTGGTCCATTACGGATTATCTGCTGCCAATCACTTCACGTTTATACATGTTAATTCAAAGGTAATATTTTTATTAATTTTATGAAATTAAAAGTGCTAAGAACACATTTTAGTTGGTATTTATCTGTATTTGTCTGTAAATCTGATATAATACAGCCATAGTGTTGTTGTGCCATGATCTAAATTTGGGAAATAAGACCAAAAATGACTCAAATTGCTTCAGTATTGGTGACTACAATTTTGGGGTGTTGTGCATTTCAACTAATAGCACCCTTGCCAATGGATCAAGATCTCCATTTGCAAAAGATGTTTGTATCTTCTGATTGTAATAGTGTGATTTTTTTTTTTGGTGCTAATTATTTTTATGTTTGCTGCAGACTTAGTTCAGTGCTAAACCCTCCAACAGATGTGATTGCTTCCTGTGTAAATACCCTAACTGTTCTGGCCACTCGGATGCCAGCTAAGGTAAAGTGCGATGGGAATAATCAGTGTTGGAACAATGACTTTATGATAGAGTACTTTCTTAAAGAAGCCACGGAATTTTTATTTTCTCCCATCTTTTTAGGTCTCCCTGCGCTATTCAACTTCTACTGGCTGAGTGTGAGAGCAGGCTAACTGTTCCCAATCCTATGCAGTTCCACTCTTAAGCTAGCTGCTAAGAAGGGCATGGATTCAGCGGAGGTTGACTCGCTCTTTTTCTTTTATCCTCTTCTGTCTTTTCTGTGGGAAAGCTCTAAGCTTCTATTTGGCAACCTCCTTCTGATACCACAGGTGAGATTAGCAACTCGCCATGTGAGGAACTGTGGATGTGAACTCATCTCCTGTGTTAAAGTTTTAGTTCTTTTGTACTGTTTTCTCATTCCACGGCTGGATTGTTTCTGAAGCAGATTAGACCATTCTGATCTGAAATCTGCGCCTTTTTACTTTCTGGCCACTGCATTGCAAAATCCCAACTGCAGTTTGGCCAATGGATTAAGAATGCCCTCTTTAATGTGCATTAAAAAAAAATATTAGCATGTAGACGAGATTCAACAGGTTAAAATAATTAATTGTAGATAAGGCTATAAAATATACTGAATTGGACTGATGTTTGAATGCAAGATAACTATGATTTATTACCTATAGTTAACCTGAGCACTCAGTAATGCTTTTCCAACAATGGGAATAAAAGAGTCAAGTGTTGAAAACTGAAACAGTGGTATTAACAGTCAGACCAGCCTTCTCATGGCACCAGTTTGTGGTCTTGCACTGTATCCTTTAGATAGGTAATTTCACCTGAAATATGAGCTACACATCGACCAAAGTAGTTTTGTCTGAGCAGCCTTCAGAATCCAGCAAGAACTAAATAATTTGCAGATGTCCCTTGATTTTACCTGCTTAATTTTTAATGGGAGAAAACTGATAAATTTTAAAGAAATTACCAAAAATAAAATAACAAATTACAGCCCAAGTTGAGTCCATTGGTACCAATTAGCTGGATTTAACACAGCTATAACAAAACAATATTCGAGTCTGGTATTGTACAGTGGAAGAGAATAATTTTTAAAGAGACTTCCTTATATCGTCAACTGTAGGTATTATGCTATGAATTAATTACTTATCACAGATTTTAAGTAAAATGTTTTTTAAGCTTTATTACAGTTTTAAAACGCTTTTCTTCTGTTTGTTGGGTGTATTATTTGATTAAATGTAGAATTCTTCATTACATTTATTGTTACCTAACAGAAATGTACTCATCAACTGTTTTTCTCTACTTAGGTGTGGGCAGACCTACAGCACACAGGCTTCTTGCCGTACTCTGTAACACAAGTCACTGGGATTGCTCAGTCCCTCAGGTATTCGATAAATTATATTGCAAATTCTGTTACAAAGTGATATGTAGGATACTAAAAGAAATGACATTGCTATGGACTAATTACTGATTAAAGTGTGTTACATTTTCTAACTTTTTACTTCATTGCTTCTCTCTTCTATTACTTTCTTTGTCTTGTTACAATTGCCAAAAAGACTTTTAACTTTTAAAGAAATTTGAGCTTCCAGTTCGTGACATGACATAATTTCAAGTTTTGACTTTTACTGTAATAAACAAACTAAAAGCACTTTTGACGAAACACTACTTTGTGGGCATCTATACTTTAAACTACAGATCTAAGCTTTCCCTTTTTACTTAGTTTATTTATTAGTCACAAGTAGGCTTATGTTCACACTGCAATGAAGTAACTGTGAAAATCCCCTAGTCGCCACACTCCGGCGTTTGCTCGGGTACACTGAGGGAGAATTTAGCATGGCCAATTCACCTAACCTGCACATCTTTGGACTGTGGGAGGAAACCGGAGCACCTGGAGGACACCCACGTAGACACAAGGAGAACGTGCAAACACCACTTCATAGATATACTTCATACTGTCCTTTATGTAGACATTCAATTTTTCTAGACCCAGTCCAAAGTGATTCTTGGCTCCCAAGTGTTCACTTCCATTCTCTTCCCAATCTGGTGCCTTTTAATGCCAGAACTGTCCCTCATGGTGAGGATTTTTTCTGGAGATTCTTCTGCTAGCTAAAGCTAGGCAAATCTTCCTGCCTCGTTCTAAACCTTCACAAATTTGTTCTTTTCAATCTGAGCGCAAGCTCCCACCCCCATTCTTACATAGTGAACCATAGAGACTTTTGGCTACTAATTTCTCTTTCTTTCAGATCTTGGCACACTGGCTTATGAAATCAGGGCTATCTTTTAGGAAAGCTGGTAACCTGATCCTACAAATGACTCCCTGTCCCTTCTCAAAGCTTACCTCCTTGATTACATGAATCATGAGGGCCTTGTATCCAGGTGGAATGCGGGTTACCTATTCTTTATAGCCCAAGTCTCTCTTGGAGTCAAATGGAGTTTAAAGCATAACTGTTTACAATTTGACATTTTCAACAACAATAGACTGGGACTTTTGAGAGTGCTAGTCTAGCCACTAAGAACGGAACAACTGCAAAGGCCACCCTTTAATCTTTGGCAGTCATTACCCAGAACAGCATACAATCACTTTCGTTTTACCTTAAGGATACAGTCTCAAAACATAACCACCTTACAAAACCTCACAATTGTACCAATCTCTTGTGGTGAGTAATGTTTTCTTTGTTTGAAGACCTTGCTCTCAAAATGCCTAATTTGAAATTGGAAGATTGCTGCTGATGAGAAGGTGGGATGGGGGGACGTTTAGTTTCAGTATGTATTAAATATTTTAAAATTCTCCATGCATTAATCATTTGCTCCACCACTTACTATTAAAACGAAGAAATCATAGAAACCCTACAGTGCAGAAGGAGGCCAGTCGGCCCATCGAGTCTGCACCGGCCACAATCCCACCCAGGCCCTACCCCCACATATTTTACCCGCTAATCCCTCTAACCTACACATCCCAGGACTCTAAGGGGCAATTTTTCAACCTGGCCAATCAACCTAACCCGCACATCTTTGGACTGTGGGAGGAAACCGGAGCACCCGGAGGAAACCCACGCAGACACGAGGAGAATGTGCAAACTCCACACAGACAGTGATTATAGATTGATAATTTTTTTAAACTAAAGGTATTGGGGGATATGGGGATTGTGCACAGATCAGGCTTGAGGACCTAGATGCTCCTGTGTTGTCAAGTCTGGTTCATTTTGTACATGCACTCATTTTTGGTCATCTTGTACGCAAACTTACAGTAATGAGGATGTTCAAACTTGTTGCAAGAATTTGCAATAAAAGAAATGTTAAGAGGATGCAAGCAATAACTATTGTTGAATGCTTGGAGAATAAAAAGTTTGTTGTAGAATAAACACAGTGATGCATTTATGTTAGACTTTGAAAGCACTGCAAATTAATAGTATATATCTGAATGGAGAAACTTCAGAAATCAGGGTTATATGAAAACCCATTCATTGAGCTTCTATTCTATTCACATCTGTAACAAATTGCTTCCTGATGTCTGAAAGATGTAGGATTATGTTGCAAAGCTTATCTCTGTTTTATTTTTGTTGAAGATTTGTTGTAGCATGAGTCACCACTGCTCTGTGCTGGCTTTGAAGATTTGGGCCAACCTTGCATGGTCTTTGTTTCTGTAGTCTTGATTCCGAATTTCCCCTTTCCAACACCCACCATCCTAATGGGCTTTTAAAATGTTTTCCTGTTCCTCATTCGACTTGCCTTTTACAGTGCTATTGGGGAGGAGTGATAAATTTTACGCTTATTGACGGTATTTGAATGGAATTGATTCTTTCCAGTAAGTTGCCTATTAACACTGAGGAGGAATATTTCTGAGAAAGGTTGTCCCTATTAAGTTGAAACCAAAAGAGAAAATGCTGGAAAATCTCAGCAGGTCTGGCAGCAAAGGGCTTTGACAAAGGGTCATCCAGACTCGAAATGTCAGCTCTTTTCTCTCCTTAGAGATGCTGCCAGACCTGCTGAGATTTTCCAGCATTTTCTCTTGTGGTTTCAGATTCCAGCGTCTGCAGTAATTTGCTTTTACCCTATTGAGTTGAATTTGATTGGGGAAAATGGACACATGATAATCAACCTTTTTTTTCTTGAAGGGCTGAAGGAATGCAGGCTGGTAGTTATGGTAACCTGTTGCTGAGTATTGAAAGACCACAGGGCGAGTACAATGTCACAATGGCCTTCCTCCGACTGGTTACAACACTTGTCAAGGTAAAGCTTCGCCTTAAACATGTGTTTAAATTGCTTAGTTTTTCCCCATTGAAATTGAATAATCTCAAAGTCCAGCCTGTTTTGGAGATATAAAAATGACTAAAGTTAATGGTGTGTTGGAACATTTTGAACCTTAGTATTAGTGCAGCTAAGACAGAAGGTGTTTCTTTTAGATTTTGTTCAGCCTAACTTGATGGATTATTTTGCAGCAGCTACCTTCCAGATCTGTCTACCTACGAACCCAAATCCAATAATTCAGCCCAAGTTTTGAAATCCTTAAGAGGATATAGTAAATTGAGAGCTTAAAGAAAGCAGCTGTAACTAAACTGGCAGTTGGTGCAAAATAAACCGCCGCAATTGGTCCAAATAACCAGCCAAGTGGATATAATATTGCACAAGCTTTTGTATTAATCCCCCTTGCTATGTTTAACTTATAGTTTTTAAAATTGACTTGGTGAGTGAGAAAATGTATGTGACAGCACAAAAAACGCACTGGGCCATAACTTCTAAACTCCAGGGCAGTGTAACTGAGGGGTACCCCAAAGATGCATAGTGAGGAACCCCCACTCTGTCCTCACATTCCCAGGTATGGCTTGCACTGCAATTGTCCAAGAAGTGCAAACTGGGTAGTTACCCTGCACTGGGAACCATCCAAAAATGTGATTTTAACACTCTGATGGTTCTGACTGTCTTACATCAGTAGTTACCTAGAGAAAGTTAGAAAGTTTAAAATTGGTTCTAGCTTCTGGCTAGCTATTGCACAGATCCACCCTACCCCCACCGGACTCCCCTTCCCCCAAGAACCCACAGGGGACTCACTGTCTTGCAGTTCTCACCCAGCCTGTGTCAGAAGGTTGGGTGAAAATGAATCAAAGATTTGAAGGTTAAAAAATAAAGTAGGATCGGGATGGCAATCCGACTCTGCCACTCTGCAGAGTTCAGGCCCAGAGGGCAGCATGTGCACATAGCCATGCATGAAGCATATGCTTGTTATGTTTCCTATTGAGCAGATTGGATTTGTACTCGTGGGAATTTAGAAGGCTGAGGGGGGATCTTATAGAGACCTATAAAATAATGAAGGGGCTGGATAGGGTAGAGGTGGAGAGATTCTTTCCACTTAGAAAGGAAACTAGAACTAGAGGGCACAGCCTCAAAATAAAGGGGGGGGTCAGTTTAGGACAGAGTTGAGGAGGAACTTCTCTCAGAGGGTGGTGAATTTCTGGAATTCTCTGCCCACTGAAGTGGTGGAGGCTACCTCGTTGAATATTGTTTAAATCACGGATAGATGGATTCCTGATCGGTAAGGGAATTAGGGGTTATAGGGATCAGGCGGGTAAGTGGAACTGATCCACTTCAGATCAGCCATGATCTTATTGAATGCAGGGCAGGCTCGAGGGGCTAGATGGCCTACTCCTGCTCCTATTTCTTATGTTCTTAAAGTATTGGAAGCCCTGTGATTGAGTAATAATTTTAATGAGATTTGAACATTGGATAGGTTATTCGCTCCCTTATGGTGAAAGCTTTTTATAGCTTCAGTAATTACTTACTGATCACGTTTTGGATATTTAGTGGATAGGTTGATTTGTAATTTTCTGTCTGGGTATTTGGGTCAGAAATGCAGTAATTTTATTAAGTGTTACTGGGCACATTGCAGGTTAGTGATGATATCAATTATGAATGACTGGACTGTTAATTGCCCATATTTTAAGTTTTAAAACTGGAATGTTGCCTGCTGCCTGTATAGAAATGAATAAAGGTTTGACTAGAAAGTGAATCCATAGAATCCCTACAGTGCAGAAGGAAGCCATTCGGCCCATCGAGTCTGCATTGATAACAATTCCACCCAGGCCCTATCCCTGTAACTCCACATATTTACCCCAACTAATCCCTCTAACCTACGCATCCCGAGGACACTGAGGGGCAATTTAGCATGGCCAATCAACCTATCCTGCACATCTTTGGACGGTAGGAGGAAACCAGAGCACCCAGAGAAAACCCACGCAGACACGGGGAGAATGTGCAAACTCCATACAGACAGTGACCCAAGCCGGGAATCAAACCTGGGTTCCTGGAGCTGTGAGGCAGCAGTGCTAACCACTGCACCGCCTAAGTGCCTAAAGTTGTTTTTTCCGTCTTAAAAGTGCTGAATTGCTTGAATCAGGTTTAAGTGATTGTCCTTGCATGTTTTCAATCTAGCTTGATTTTCGGTTCAATAGCTGGACCTTTTACATAGTTCATGCTGTTCTGCATAGGCTGCTATGGTCCAACATAACCATGTATGTACTTGCACAGACATTTCATGAAACAGCTGCAATTTTAGTATCAAAACACATTTGAAAATATATCCGTGAGAAGCTCATGTTGTTTTCTATTTGTATCTGCTGAAATATTATTTTGTATAATCCTTCTTACAATAAGCTAAATTAAGTTTTTTTAGCCTGAGCCATATGATGTTTTTCACTAATTTTCAGTGCATGCTGCAACAATATAAGGAAGCAGTGTTAGCTCAGCAGCGCACTATTTCATATATCTGATGCATAAAATTAAATTAAGATTTGTCGAAAAGAGCAAGTTAAATGGTGTTTGAATGTTTTAAAATTACAAGGGTTTTCTTTCCGAAGCACAGCAAATTTAATTACACTGCTTGAACTACCTATGTAAACAGTCCATTCCCCATAATTAAATGATGGATGGCACATACTTAATACCTAGATAAAACAATGGTGACACTAGTGTATAGGAAAGGTATACGTGACAAAAATTATGGAATTGACTTCATAGAGTTGGCCTCTTCTTAATCTTGTCTTATTTTCTTAGTATCCTGCTTTTTTTGTATCTGTCAGTGCCACAGATATAATTAGATCTAGATAATCCAATTTAGTATATGCTTCCCATACATGTCACAATTGTGTTTCTGTGCATTCCAACAGGGGCACCTGGGAAGTACTCAGAGTCGAGGTCTGCTGCCTTGTGTGGTTTTTGTTTTGAAAGAGTTGCTGCCAACTTATCATAAATGGCGCTACAACACCTATGGCGTAAGAGAGGAAATTGGTAAGGATTCTTATACAAATCATTATGTAAACCTGCGTTCCAGTTAGGACACAGGTCTTTATAGACCCTTATTGTGTTCTCAAACTCTCAAAACATTTCGTATATAAAGAATTAGATTGTGCAGTTATTACTGTAGTGCAAGTAGATACAACCACCATTTTGATACTCGGCAAGCTACCATTTTGATTCTCATCAAGCTCCAATTAACAGTAATGATTGTTGATCTATTTTTGGCGGTGGTGGATGAGGCAGGAATGTTGGATAGGGCACTAGGAGAACTCCCTGCAGATAATGCTGTGAAAGCTTCAATATTCATCTGAGCCAGCAGAGCAGTCTGGCAAAACTTTGACCTCTTCCCTGGTAGATGATGACTCTGATAATGCATACTACTTCAGTAATTTATTGCATTGGCAAGTTTGGGAGTAGGGAGAATGCTGATTTTTGAGCCAATGTTAGATTACCTATTTAAACTACTGGCACATTTAAAGTATGTACAGATGCATAAGTGCCAAGGGTGCTTGCTGCCATATTTAAGCTGCTATATGTGGCATGTATTATTTGATCAGATAAGTGGGTTGCTTTAATACTTGTTCCGGGAATAGAGTCCAAGATTGTAAAGCCCTGGAAATGGAAGTAACTTGGTAGTTTGAATACTTACATTAAATTGCTCACAGCAACAACTGTTCTTTAATGGTATGGTTTCAAATAGTAGTATATATGTAAGTTCTGTTCATTCCCATTTTCAAAACCTAAATTCATCATGTCTGTTTTGATACAAACTTCCAATAGTACATTGGTAATTGCATTAATAATTTTGGCTGTGGCTACATATTGTAGTACCTGTGTAGTATGACTTACTTGTGTTTACACATTTCCTGACTTCTGTATGGAAGAGTGCATCAGTGAACCTACACTAGTGAAGCTTACAAATTTTTATTTCTTCAGCCACCATACAGTGTCTTCGTCCTACCGGCCCCATTGGCACCAAATTAATAATTTTATTAATCTATTGAGATGCCGAGAAACCAGTAATTGTACATCGCAATAGAGTTCATACATTGCTTGGAGATCTTTTCAGTGTGCGGAGTAGAGAAGCAAATGTTGTTCCAAATAATTTTTTGTTCAATACAATTCTCAACAATGCTGCAATAGGGAATAATGGTCTCAGCCCAAACTTGTCAGATGCTTAAAAGTTTGTTTGTTAGTCACAAGTAAGGCTTACATTAACACTGTGAAATTCCCCTAGTTGCCACATTACGGTGCCTGTTCGGGTCAATGCACCTAACTAGCACGTCTTTCAGACTGGGAGGAAACCAGAGCACCCGGAAGAAACCCACACAGACACGTGGAGAACATGCAAACTCCACACAGACAGTGACCAAGCCGGGAATCAAACCCGCTTCCCTGGCGCTGTGAGGCAGCAGTGCTAACCACTGTGCCACTTGCTTCTTGATTTCAAGTGCTGATTGGAGTTCAGACATGTTCCAGCATAAATAATGGGGAAAACCATCCGAAAATAGTTCTATTAAACCTGGAGATACATCAGTTCGAGTAGTGCATTTACTGAATAGATACTGAGATTGTTTTGCTTCCTAATGACTAAAGTTTTCTTTAATATGTGGTTGTTGTTTTGAGTGACTTTAAGATCTCAGTATGCATTCCCTAGGCGTTTTTAGTGCGCATGCACTTTTGTCAAAGAGAGATCTGTGCGTTACTCCATCCAGCTTAGCAAGAACATTCCCATAGCATTTATTTGCTTTGTCTCCCTGGAGAGCAGGAGAAAGAACGATGCAGTTCACTTCAATATCTTGACAGGTTGTGAAACCTGGTTCAAGTGTCACAAGAACACCTTGTGATCGAATAGTCAGTGCTTTTCACATAATAAATCCCAAGCTGCTTTATGGGATCTGTACCCAAAAGAAAGTTGACATTCAACCACATAAGAAGATATTCGGATAGGTGAGGAGCATTTTGAAGGAGGATGGAGAAGTGATATGTCCCTTCACAACACTTGCTCTGCATTTTTATCAGATTGTTGGTTCTGTAAATTAGCTCTCTGATCCGCCAGTTACAATTCATAACATCCAGTGGATGGCTGTAAACCATTTCAAGGAACAAAATATCCTTATCGCTGGGCTATACACTAGAAGACTGGATAGTTCCCATACTTGTCTGATACCTTCACAAGCTGGAAAATCAGTGCATTGCCAAACCATTCATTTAAAGCTAAAGCTATAAATGGACACAATGCTAGTGATATGAAAAGCACAGAATAATACACCAAAGCACAATTCATTCTGATTTTGCAGAACAAAATTTTTACTTCGAGTCCTCTTTAAAAAAGTATCCATTGAAATTTTTATGTAAGTGCAGGCCTTACTCCCTGGTGCCATTCCTGTTTCACCATTCAATCCTTTTAATTGAGAAAGGAATAAAGTTGTACTTAGTAATAGACACTGGCAGTCAAATACTCGATGTACAACTCCATATTGCTTTCTATTAAAAGAACAAAACGTTGATTTGTTCACAAAAGGCAAATGTCTGAGGAAATTCCACATCTTTTAGATAGATAGATAGATACCCTACAGCGCGGAAAGAGGCCATTTGGCTCATCGAGTCTGCACCGACCACAATCCCACCCAGGCCCTACCCCCATATCCCTACATATTTACCCACTAATCCCTCTAACCTACACATCTTAGGACACTAAGGAGCAATTTTAGCATGGCCAATCAACCTAATACGCACATCTTTGGACTGTGGGAGGAAACCGGAGCACCCGGAGGAAACCCACGCAGACACGAGGCGAATGTGCAAACACCACACTCCACTTTTCTCAATCAACTGTTAATGTGTATTAATTCTGCAGCCAGAGATAGTCCCCCCCTACCCCCACACACAACCTCCAAATAGCAAGACAACTTCCTCAGTGAAACATGCAGCTGCAAACCATTGCGAGTCTTTAACTTGTTTGTAATCGGAGGGTGATGATTTTGGTGTAATTAGTGTGTGTGATGACTTTGGTAATCTTTGGCTCAACTACTGCACTCGCTCTTGCACCAAATATTCCTTTCAAAAAGCAGTTAATGAAAATTTAATTTAAATTTTCCATATTTGGACTAATTTTAAAAAACTGTAAGGAAGAGTTTAACACATGCATTTTATGGCACAGTGCAGGACAAAACTTTCCACCTGTCACAAGGAACAACAGTTAACTGAAGGTTGCAGTTGAAGGGAAGTGGGCCAAACAGGTGGATCCTAGATTGGATTTAGAATGCTGGCTATTGGAATTAATGTCTGCTAACCATGTTCATATTATATAACCATGCTCCAAAATTACTCTGGAAACAGGTTAAATATTAAGAGATCGGGAGAAACAAATGCAACAATATTCATCTTTGGTCCCTCCTAATTTAAAAACAAATGATTTATTTGAAATGAGCAAAATGTGTGCAGTTACCTGTATAAACAATTGTGTATGATGCATTTGTAATCCATTTCCAATTTCATGCTCTTCTTCCAACCTCACAGGTTGTCTGATTTTTGAACTTATTTATACCATCCTGCACCTGAATTCAGCAGAGGAATCTCAATGCAGGTATGGCGCAAGGTTGCATGCTAAATTTATTTTTAGGAAAGTCTGATTACAGAGGAGGGCATTGCTTTGCATAAGGCTTAACATTTTTCTTTCCTCCATTTAGTAACTCTCTCAGTCTTCAGACTTTGTGCACCCATTGTTTGGCAAACACAGAAGCTGGACAGGCCATCATAAATATAATGGCTGTCGGGGTGGACACAATTGATGCGGTAATGGCAGCACAGCCCAGCAGGTATGTCACACGACAGAATTTGGTTCGTTTGATAAGTTGTATAGTTCCTATGCACTCCAGTTAACTTCCTTGCACCATCAGCAGTACAAAGCTTTTTTCAATCTCTTCTTTTGAAGGATGTGGGTATTGCTGGCTAAGCCAGCATTTTTATTAAAGCCTGTCTTTAATTGTCCTCGAGATGGTGGTGAGCTGCCTTTCTTGAGCCACTGCTGTCCAGGTAGTGTAGCCACACCCGCAGTTCTTTTGGGGAGGATTCTACAGATCGATGTCACTTGAAAGCTTTATAAATGCACAATACAAAATGCCTGCATTCATGAAACTGTAAAAGACCGAATGGTAGGTCATGTGTAAAGGGTGCCATTTAATTGGTTCATATAAGAGCAGTCACACTTGGTAAGCTTCAAATAATCTGCTGTAAGTAGGCGGTTATTTCAATTTTAGGGGGTTTTTGTGTGCATGGCATATCAAATGATGAATAGGTAATTTTGTAACCTTTGCCGGTCATTATTTGCCTAGCATTCATATTGGGTACAGTGCAAAACTGTTTCTCCGTTCCTCAGCGGTAATGACATCTTAAATTTAAAAAAATGTTTATTTTGTTCAGCTCTGTTTTTCTAGTTTCACTGAACAAGATTGCACGATTATTGAGCTGAATGGATAGATATTTTTATGCTGTACACTCATTTTCACTAGCAACTGTCTTGACACTACACAAACTAGTTTCATGTTGGCAGCCTTAGTTTTGACCAAGGAAAGAAAATCTTCGGATTACTTACATTGCTGTGCATTTAATTAAATAATTAGATAGGAACAAGTAAAATAGATTAAAACATTACTTAAAAAGTGTAAAAAGGAGGACTTCAGGTTGCTAGCGTGTTGGAGGGTGTTTTAGGGTGAGGAATCTGGGTGGGCTTCATCTTGAACTGTAGATTTGGAGGATTTAAATTGGGCAAGAAGGTAGAAAAGAATTAAACTAAAATGAAAGGAAATGAATGCCTGTGAGAAAACCGGTGTATTTATCATTAACAGTAACAAGTTGCATTTAAAGAAAGCATTCATATTGTGCCTTCGAAGTGCTTTCAGTCCAGTGAAATTCTTAGAGCCGTCACTATTCTAATGTAGGAAACACAGCTCCCACAACAACAAATTGATAAGAATAGATAAAAGCAAATTACTGCGGATGCTGGAATCTGAAAGCAAAAGAGAAAATGCTGGAAAATCTCAGCAGGTCTGGCAGCATCTGTAAGGAGAGAAAAGAGCTGACGTTTCGAGTCCAGACGACCCTTTCGTTTTGAGTCCAGATGACCCTTTGACAAAGGGTCGTCTGGACTCAAAACGTCAGCTCTTTTCTCTCCTCACAGATGTTGCCAGACCTGCTGATTTTCCAGCATTTTCTCTTTTGGTCATAATAGATAATCTGCTTTGTGTGGTGTTGATTGAGGGTTCAATATTGGCCTAGCCACTGGAGATAAATCCCTACTCTCTTTTGGATTTTTTGGAGAGAGGGCAGATGGGGTATCAGTTTAATGTCTCACATGAATGATGGCATCTCCAACAGTACACAATTTCTCAGTACTGCACTGGATTAGCAGCTTTGATTTTTGTGCTCAATTTAACAATATCTTTAAGATGGAAACACCTCAAGGTATCTCAAATAAGCATAATCAGCCAAAAATTGACATTAAGCCAAAGAAAGGAACAATTAGGGGGATGATTAAAAACATGATCAAAGAGGTAGTTTTAAGGAGGATCTTAAATGAGGGGGGGGAAGTGGAGAGCTTTAGAGTGGAATTAGTTTCAACAATATCCTGCTGAAACGTCTTTGACTCCCCACCTGCTTTTCCTCCTTTAAGAGCTTATTTAACTCTTTGACCAACGTTTTAGTCTCATGTCCCAGTACCCAGTATTTCCTCCTTTGGCCCATTGTTAGTTTTGGTCTAAATGTACCATGGAACTCATTAGATCTTTTTAACTGCATTAAATGCATCATACAAATGCAAGCTGTTGTAGGTGCTTAACAATTAATGCTGGGGTGTTAACATTTTTGTAGGTTGGAGAAACATTTTTAAATGATTTTGATCCAAAGTTGAAGGTACAACATTAAATACTATGGGAAAAATTATAATTTAAGATTTGAAACAGACATTGCGAGCATTACAATGTTGCATAGCCATATTGCTTTGTCTTTGGTTCTAAAGACTGATGCATTGTACTAAAGTCAACCACAGATAAATAAATGGGAGTGAAAGAATAAAATAATTGCAATTACTGACAAATTTTACCTTTTAAAGAATATTGCAAGTGTGAATCTTGTGCTTCTTCCTAAGGTCGAGCATTTATATATCTGCTGGTTTGCCAATTTACAAATATAAATTTTATCTAACTTCCTGCCTTTCTTTCCCTTCCATTCTCAAACGACCATCAAAACTGCAAATGCCGCAGTGGATCTGAAGGATCAGGTCAGACCCTCATTCAGACGATCAAACTAGCATTTTCTATAACTAACAATGTCATCAAACTGAAACCATCATCAGAAATGGTATCGCCGCTGGAACAGGCCCTAACACAACATGGTATGTAATAATCGTGAGAAGTAGCAAATAATCAGAAATAACATTTAGGAATTGATGGAATTGTTACTGCTGTTGATGTTTTGCAGTCATTTTTAACCTGTTCTCAGGGGTATACTAGATATTAGTTGCTGAAGGAATAATGCTAGGGGAGCATTTAGTGACACATTTTGGGTTGACAGAAGGACCGAAATTGACCAATTACAAATAAAGAGGAAGCTGAAATTAATTTCTTGCTCTGGCAGATGTTAGTTGTATATCAGTTGTATTTAATTGTATGCAGGTGGAGGGCATTAATTGGGCTTTCACGAGTTCACAATAGGAGATACTTACTGAAACTGATGTGGTTGAGTTTGGTGATGTGTGCTTATAATGTTTTGCTTTGTAAATAAATGTAAAGATTGACTTCAGTATCATCCTTCACCTGGCTTTCTAGAATAGATATTCCTTCTGTTGATAAGTTGAATGTGTAAACTACTTTTGAATCTCATGGGCTTTTTGAGTATTTTGTTCAGACAAATATTAAAAATTTATCAGGAGCATGAATTAACCAGTTTACAAAAATTACTTAATTTCTAAATGCTTAATTAAGCGGCACTGGAATAAGCATCAAATAGGAATGTTGTGTCCAATGAGTTTCTACCGTTGATTTTGATTTCCGCTGACCTTATATCACCTCTATGAAATGATGCCTTCTATTTTGGCGCTATAAAAAAAACACATTTCAGTTTGTATTGTTGATTGTGCTTTCTGCGATTGTAAGTGTGGCATTGATAGCTGTGTATTGTTCCTTGGCATCTTTCCAGCTGGCTAAGGAACACTTTTTGAAAGTGGATACAAACAATTTTAAATAATAACATCCTTTAAATTAACTGGGTGGCTTGACAGATTAGAAATCAAAGATTAGGTGATAGTTTGGAAAAAGGGGCAGTAAAACTACAAGTTAAAGACACTGGTGGACAAGATTCTTCTGTCTTTTTTTGAGCAGAGAGTGGCAGACTGCAAAGATATGAGGGGGAAGAAAGGATTATTCACAATGTGGACATGAGCAGAACTGATCTTTCTATTGACTGATCATAGCTCGCATGCTCTTTATTCCCACTCAGTCGTCACTGACTGTTGTAATCCTTTGGTGCAATCTTTCTGTAAGTCTGGTGGTACCAATATGACGATTGTGACTTTGTTCTTAAAGCAAGATCATTTTATTTTATGTTCATGTTAACTATTTCAGGTACCCACGGTAATAATTTGATAGCAGTTTTGGCGAAGTATATATACCACAGGCATGATCCTGCACTGCCACGTCTTGCTATCCAGCTCTTGAAAAGACTTGCAATGGTAGGTTATGTTTTGAAGTTAATGCATCCCAAGTTGGAACTTTGGCCTATTAAGGTTGCTGATCTCAATAGAAATACTTGTATTGCTATCTGATTTCCTGGGGTTGGCAGGGGAAAATCAACCAAAAGTTCTCACTCCCGATTGCTGCCAAACACTGCTGGAAGTGTGCCAATGAACATAATAGTTAAGGACAGAATTAGTAAGCAATAGACCTTGTGGCACCTCGAGCCTGCTCAGCCCTTCACTGTGATCTTGGCTGATCATTTTCCGCAACTCCACATTCATGCCTGCTCCCCATATCCCTTGATTCCCTGAGAGACTAAAACTTTGTTTTGGCCTTGAATATATTCAACAATGGAGCATTCATGACCTTATGGTGTTGATAATTCCAAAGATTTCAAAGAAGACATTTCTCCTAATTTAAGTCCTAACTTATCGATCCCTTATCTTGATACTGTGCCCCTGTGTTCTAGATTCCTCAGCTCAGAGAAACAACCTGTGTCTGTCCTGTGCAGCCTCTACAGAATTCTGTTTATTTCAATCAGATCACCTCTCATTCTTCTAAACTCCAGAGTATATAAACCCAATTTACTCAGCCTCTTCTCATAGGACAACCCTCTCATCCCAGGAACACAATTGGTGAATCTTTACAGTACTGCTTCCAGTGCACGTATAAACTTCCTCTGATATGGAGACCAAAATTGCAGACTGTATTCCAGTTGTGGTAGCACCAAAGCTGTGTACGGTTGTAGCAAGACTTCTTTATTCCTGTATTCCAATCTCCTTGCAATAAAGGGTGACATGCTTCTCAATTGCTTGCTGCACCTGTGTGCTAGCTTTGTACGCACAAGTCTCTTTGAACATGAGCATTTGAAAAAATATTTTGCTTTTATATTCTTCTGACCAAATTGGATAACCTCACTTCTACTCTAACTGTAACTGTTACCCACTCAAATAGCTTATCTCTGTCTTTGCAGCCACTTCGTGTTCTCCTCCCATCTTACTATTCCCATCCAGCTTTGCGTCATCAATAAACTTGGGATACCTTATTCTTGGTCTCTTAGTAAAGTCATTAATATAGATTGAAAATGACTGATGCCAAGCACCGATCTTTGTAGCACTGTATAGCTTGCTAACTTAAAAAGTGAATTTATACCTAAACCATGTTTCCTGTCCATTAAGCAATTCTCCATTCATAATAACATGCATTCGTCTTGAGTATCAACCTTTTGTGTGGCACCTTACCCAAAAGTTTTTTGAAAATTCAAGTACCTGACATCCACTGAGAAACCCCCCGCCAATCTATCCTAAGCTCATCAAACACTATTTCCCTTCTACAAAACTATATTGAGTTCATATAACAAGTTCATTGTTATCACTTCTTTAATAATAGAATCCAACATTTTCCCGATAACTGGTGTCAGACTAAACTGGCCTGTAGTTTCCCTCCTTTTCTCTTTCTCTTTTTTCTTGAAGAGCAGTGTTATGTTTGCTGACTTGAAATCCACCAGCCATTCTAGAAAATGGGTAATTTTGGACAATCCTAACCAGTGTATCCATTCTCTCCGGAGTAACCATGGATGTATTGCTCGAGAGCGATTTTGAAGGATTATCAAGCCATTCAAGGTGTGACAAATCTCAATAATGTATCTTTCACAATTTGAAACAACTATCTATATTCCACCCACTCAACCTTCAGCCCACAAAATCTTGACCCAGATCCTGCCTTCAGCCTTAACTGGGAAACAATGTTATTTTGGGGCATTGTAGTACTCTGATGTGGAGATTAGTCATTTTTCCATTTTATTTTGATGAGTTCCAGTGCCATAATCCAGATTCAACAATTTGCAGAAACAGATTTGCTGAACTACCTGCTTTACACTAGTGACATGCCTTTAATGGTAATTTTAAGTTATATATTAGATTTGTGTACACTGCATTGGGGCCTGATCTATGGCCAGGCTCCAGTTCTGAGTCACGGTGTCAGTTAAGGCTGAAGGCAGGATCTGGGTCAAGATTTTGTGGGCTGAAGGTTGAGTGGGTGGGTGGGATATAGACAGTTGTTTCAAATTGTGCAAGATACATTATTGAGATTTGTCACACCTTGAATGGCTTGATAATCCTTCAAAATCGCTCTCGAGCAATTCATTCTGTTTTTAACTTGTTTGTAACTGTACAATGAGAGGAGTGAATGGGGAGATAGATGATACAGGAAGAGGAGGAATGCATAATACAGTGTGGAAGCTCTGTTTACTATTCCTCTATCTGTCTCTACCAGCAGTGTGTTTGAGTAGACGTTGCTTTGAGGCACACTCCTCGGTTGTTGCTGATTTGGACGTTCTTTATCATACATAGTGAGTTTAGATTTTGAGACTCAAATTTCCCCCTCCCACTCTAAGTGAATTATGAATAAAGTTAGAAGGTTATTACTTTGATTTGTTGATGTAAACCTGTTGAAGGTAATGTAATAGAGATCCAAAATCTGCAATAAGGGCGGCATGGTGGCACTGCTGCCTCACAGTGCCAGGGACCCGGGTTCAATTCTGGCCTCGGGTCACTGTCTGTGTGGAGTTTGCACATTCTCCCCATGTCTGCATGGGTTTCCTCCGGGTGCTCCGGTTTCTTCCCACACTCCAAAGATGTGCGGGTTAGGTTGATTGGCCACGCTAAATTGAACCTAGTGTCAGGGGATTAGCAGGGTAAATATGTGGGGTTACGGGAATAGGGCCTGGGTGGGATTGTGGTCAGTGCAGACTCGATGGGCTGAATGGCTGCCTCCTGCACTGTAGGAATTCTATTCTATTCTAATATTCAGTCAACTAAGTGCCATTTTATCACGTTTATCTTTCTTACAAACTTCATTTTATTCCTGCCATGCCTATGTGTATCACTTAGCATAGTGTAATTATAAAGTGTATGTAGAATATTAAGCACTTCCTTCACAAAGAGTATGCTTATAAAATGTTAAAAATTATGGATGCCCTCTTAAAAACAAACAATGAAATCCATTGAGGTCTATCACCAAAAAAAGTAGCGTTCTTTCAATAAAAGCCCGATGAAATAAGTAAGGTCTTTGAAAGGGTCTGAACTGAACATCCCACATTCCCAGCTGAAGGAGAGCAGATGGTGAGAAGACATTACTTGGGGGAATGGGGACGTTAATAAAAGTACCATCGCGAAGGGCCATGACCCATACATTGAAACATTTCTGTTATGCTTTCCAGGTGGCTCCAATGTCGGTGTATGCCTGCCTTGGAAGTGATGCTGCAGCAATACGTGATGCATTTCTCAATAGACTGCAGAGCAAGACAGAGGTGCTTGTTTTCTTGTTTCACAACATGATGCTGCTCATTTCCTATGATACTGACTCTGATAAAAGTAACCATACAATATATTTGACTCTAATTAAAATTCTGAAGGGAAGTTTAAAAATGAGAACTGTGCATGCAAATGGCTCCCTCCAGCTGTTAAAATGCTAAACAACTTTTTTTCTATGATTCAGGACATGCGGATTAAGGTGGTGATCTTGGAGTTTTTAACCGTTGCTGTTGAAACGCAGCCCGGCTTGATTGAGCTCTTCCTGAACCTGGAAGTGAAAGATGATGCCGTTGGGTCAAAGGTGACAAATAAAAATTAACCTGTCGCTGGAGGGCTCGCCTCACAGTGCAACTAAAAGCTGAATGTCACATTGGCCAAATTTAATTACAAACTAATGGTTCTGTGACATGTATTCATAGGAGTTTATCCTGGGGGAATGGAGCTGTCTGCAAGTGGTATTGGAATTTATTGACTCCAAGCAACAAGGAAAGTACTGGTGCCCCCCTCTAATCCACCGTGCTGCCATTGCTTTTTTGCATGCACTGTGGCAGGATCGCAGGGACAGTGCCATGACAGTTTTGCGAGCCAAGTATGTTCATTTTTTGATAATTATGAAGTGTTTTTGCTTCTTTGTGATTCTCAATCTATATTTTTGTCTACACAGCAGCATTGGTTTCAAAAAGTAAGGCCAGAAAATGCAGCTAGTTACAAAATTAGTTACATTGATCAGACAGCTGTTAAATTATTGTACAGTTTGATTTACGCTGTTAGCCTCACTAAACTAGGAAAGCAAAATGGTCTAGTTTCCTCTAAAAATGAATCTATAATACCCAATGATCGATGGTGGGTGCTGTTTTTCAATTTATCACGGGATGTGGGATTCGCTGCCAAGGCCAGCATTTATTGCCCATCCTTAGTCGCCCATAAAACTGCCTTCTGGAACTTCTGCAATCTTGAAGCTGCTCCCACTGTTTTGTTAAGTCGTGAGTCCAGGATTTTGACCCAATGACGTTGAAGGAACAGTGATAAGTTTCCCAATGTTGGTGATGTTTCCATGTGCCTGCTGTCCTTGTCCTTCCAGGTAATCGAGGTTGCAAGTCTGGAAGGTGCAATTGAAGCCTTGGTGAGTTACTTTGTAGATGGCACACTGTGCTCCCAAGTTGCACCAAGGAGAGAATGAATGTTAGATGGATGGGGCACTGATCAAGCAAGTTTCTTTGTTCTGAATGATATTGAGCTTCTTAGTGTTGTTGGAGCTGCACCCATCAAGGCAAGTGGAGTATATCCTATTTTGATTTATGCCTTTGAATGGAGTGACCAACACTTGGGTGGGGGGAAATTAAGTGACACTTTGGCATGGGGGGACCATACAAACGCACAGGGGTTGCTGCCGATTGGACAGCTGGGAGAAATGCAAACATGCAGATGTATTCTGCACGTACACAAAATTTAAAGGTCTGAAATACGGGAAAAAAATACATTCCAGCAACATACAATCCAGGACACAGGACAGTCATCTTAATTATGGGATGATCTCATAAAATTCAGAGTAGTTGGTCAGCCTGGCTGAGAAGAAAGTGGGCAGACTTTGGTCTATTAGGCGATCAATCATTCAAACAGACCTACTCTTGTGACCACGATTTATGGAGCTGGTGCAGTTAGGTTTCACTAATGGTGACTCCCAGAATGTTAGTAAAAGTAAAACTCGTCAAAGGACTGCAAGCATTCTGATCTTAAGGGGAGACACTTGAGCTGGTGGTGTAACGGGGGAAGTCACGTTAAGATTTGTGGAAAGCACAAGAGATGTTTGGCAAAGTGACCGCTTCATCTGCACTTCCTCTGTGTAGTGGGGACAGTGCACCATACTAAATTGGTAGAAGTACACTCAAATTTCTGTCTTGTGGAAGGAATGTTTGAAATTCTTTGCAAGAATGTAGGTTGAGGTGGATTGAACATGCTGTGGTTACATGGAAAATTGCCAGGGGAAGGGTAGCAAGATTTTGGGGTGGTAGAAAAATGAACAAGGGTATTATAGAAAGAACCAATTTCTTGGAAAGTGCAGAGGGAAGTGAATAAATATTTGAAGGGAGATTTGCATTTATTTAGAGCCTTTCATGATATCAGGACAGTCTAAGGTGCTTTGTACCCAATGAAGTATTGTTGTAGGAATTTGGTTGTAGATGATTGAAATGCAGGAAAATAATCTAGTTGTTGTGGAGATTCGTATGGGCAAGATGAGGAAAACAGCAAAGGCTGAAAATAGAGGCTTCAGGAATATTGTCAAGGATGGAATCACTTGTTAAGTTAGTTGAGTAAAAAACATTTCAGAGGCTTTAATGGAAAAAGTGCTTCCATCGGAAGTGTGGCAATGAGAAGTAAAACAATTTGAGTCTTTAAGGGAAATTGGAAGAAGCACGATCTGGGTTGTTTTGGACGTGCCTCTAGGCTTGGAGAAGATGTCTATGGAAGGCTTGTTTCCAGAGAGGGTAAGAGAGATGATCAGAAAAGGTTGGGAATTAAGAGATGGATTGCATACAGGTGAAGGAATGTTAAAAATTGGAAGCATAGTTGAACAAATTCTCACGGTCAGCAAAAGCAGGAAACAGTACCAACACCGTTATCAGCGAAGTAGAGGAAGAAGTTAGGGAGGGGACCTGAATACAATTGGAACAAAGATTGTTCCTCATAATCTACAATTCATGGAAGTGCGTAACTGTGGTGAAGATAAGAATAATAGTCATTTAGAATAATTCCTGTTTTATTTGTCTCAGCTGAAATTAAAGACATGCAATCAGTAGGCACTGAAAAGAAAAAATAAACAAACAAAGGAAGTTTAGTTTAGATGGCTGCTTCGTCCATATTCAACATTTCTGTGCATCTAAATTATAAATAATTCTATTAATTTAAAAGTTACATTGAGATGATATATATACATGTTGTGGGAGAGAACCAGATATGTCATATTGTGAAATCTTGTGGGGGATAGAAAAGAAAGTTGTTAAATTCAGAGGGGTGCTAAGCTGCTGTAACTGAATTGGAGGTTCCCTTCATTGTTGGTGAATCAGTGGGTATTGGTAGATTAGCACAGATCCGTTTATTTTATTCTGTTTAAAAAAAACAGTTGGTTACTCCTTGGAGAGTTGAGGATAGAGGCAATTTAAAGAAACCGAAAGACTCGATTGTTCTTTTAACCAAGTCAAACATTTGTGTAGGATGCCTTTAAATACTGCAACTCAACCCACACTGGTGAATGGGTTTAATTAGACTTTTTATTATCAAAACGTTATTGCAAAAAAAGTATTTTCTTTGAGACTACAGGTTTTTTGGTGCAATGAATTTTATTTTTCAGGGATCGATTTTGGGAAAATTTGACATCTGTGCTTTTTGGCGAACTGCCAGCACCCTCAAACATTACAGAGGTATGACTTTTATAAACTTATTTGTAACAACCCAACTTTCAGTAGATTATCATTTTTTTTCACCAGAGTGCCTCGTGATTCTATTTAGGTCGTCTTCATTTCAAATGGGAAGCTTTGGCTGCAAATTTCACGGCCGTTAACATTACTGAAAGGTTTTAGTTGTAGATTATAATTGTGTTTAGCAACACCTTTCAGAAAGACACTGTCCATGTCCGAAGTGGTCCCTTGTGAAACTTGGGCATGCTTTTATGATGATGCAAGTTATGCTGAGGTCTTCTGGCCTGTCTATTAGGCTCTTGCTGCCTCCTACTAAAACTATGACTGGTCATTCTGTCCATTATACTCCTGTCTCCAAACTCCTATGTGGCAGTGAACATAAAGTGAATTAATATTTGTAAGCAATGTACAGTTTAGTGTGTTCTGCATTATTGAATGTGGCCATAATTAAAGTTAGTTCTTCCTCTATATAGAAGAGCATCCTGGAAACCTGTGCCTTTACCCTGAAGATCATCTGCCTGGAAATCTACTACGTTGTCAGGTACAACTCTTATTGATTCAGAAGCAGCAGCAGTTAAGTGGTCTTTATTAAATTGCAAGTTATCCCTATAATAATAGGTATGGGTGGATCCCACCCTTGATACGGAAACACCCATGACCAGCACATTCCATTGGCTTAGCATTTCGGCCTGATCGTAAGATATGGGAGCAGAATTAGGCCATTTGGCCCATCGAGTCTGCTCCACCATTCAATCATGGCTGATAGGTTTCTCGAATCCATTCTCCTGCCTTTTCCCTGTAACCTTTGATCCCCTTGCCAATCAAGAATCTATCTATCTCTGTCTTAAATACACTCAGTGACCTGGCCTCCACAGTCTTTTGTGGCAATGAATTCCATAGATTCACCACCCTCTGGCTGAAGAAATTCCTCCTCATCTTGGTTCTAAAGGGTCATCCCTTTACTCTGAGGTCGTGCTCTTGGATCCTAGTCTCTACCACCAATGGAAACATTTTCCCCATGTCCATTCTATCCAGGCCTTTCAGTAGTCTTTAAGTTTCAATGAGATTCCCCCTTCATCCATATAAAATCCATCGAGTACAGATCTAGAGCCTTCGAACGCTCCTCATATCAAGCTTTTCATTCCTGGGGTCATTCTCGTGAACTTACTCCGGGCCCTCTCCAAGGTCAGCATCAAGGCGCCCAAAATTGCTCATAATACTCCAAATGTGGTCTGACCAGAGCCTTATAAAGGCCTCAGCAGTACATCCCTGCTTTTGTATTCTGATGTTCCCTTCTGTCTTTCTATAGTTGTGCCCCTTTCTGTGTTAGGGGCACAAAACCTTTTTGATTCTCAAAGCCCAAGTCAGGATTGTGATGAAATACTTCCCACTTGCCTTTCTCTGTAATCTCCTCCAACTCTACTGTCCTCCTCCTTGCCTTTTGAGAATTCTCCATTTTAATCACCTGTCCTAATGGCAACTGTGCTTTTAGCTGCTAAAGTCCTAAGTTCTGCAATTTGCTCCTTAAACCTCTCCACCTCACTTTCCTCCTTTAAGTTTTCGGTCACTGCCCTAATATCTCCTGCGTAACTCATTGTCCAGATTTGTTTGATGATGTCCCTGCAAAGCGTCTTTGGATATTTGTAGTTATGTAGCACTTTTAACTACTAAGTTATCATTGCCATTAGGCTGCAACAGCAGCCTCATGATGGCCTGCACTAGTTCACTTTAATTTGTTCAAGTTAATTGTGGGAATGTCTGGAAAGTAAAAACATTTAGCTGATAAAATTCCTCTGTGGTTACGTTGGAACAATTATGGGGACTTATAACCATAAGGTTGGAGACCTGCTTTACTTGCAACAGTTGGTGTAAAGCGAATTTTAGTGAAAGATAAATATTTTTGCTTATCTGTACAATGCATATTGCTAAATGTGCCAGTAAATTGCTATTCATTTTAATATATTTGATGTCTTGGTGTAAATATGGTAATTACAGTTTTAAAATTTTTTACCCAGTCAAACACTTCAAAATTATCCTCTGGTTTGCAGCTGAGCAAACTCTGCATGCTCTATAACTCTGTATTTACAGAAGTTTTAGTTAAAGGATTTGCACACACAATTTTCTTATTCCAATTACAGTCGTAGCCTCTTCAAGATGTTTGCGCTTTGTGTGTTAGAGGAAAGACATTATTTCGGATGAATGTTTTTGTTTTTTTAAATGGACTGGCTGAATGAGGAACAGGATTTTCTTATCTGTGCAACTGCAAACTTATTTTTGATTTATTTTATGCGTTAAGTAAATTAAATCTGTGGTTTTAAAAAAAAATCCTATCTGTGAGAATTAACAATTATGTCAGGTGTTTGCACTGGGTTCACGAAACCAACTTAGTCTTATCTTTTGGTCATTTTTCTTTTGATTGGTGAATTCTGCTGCATTGCATTACAGTGGTGCAAAAGTTTTGGTCCAGCCCTCAATGAGCCAAACATGAATTAAAGAATGATGACTATGTCTAGATAGTGTTTGATTCATGCTATTTTGTCTACCAGGGGTTCTCTGGATCAATCCTTAAAGCACACGCTGAAGATGTTCTTTGATAAGAAGCGGTATGAATATTGGTCTGAATATATCAAATCTCTTGTCACCCATATGATGGAGACAGAAACTGAGGGAGCCGCCACATTTCTAGAGTTCCATATGGTAATCTCTGCGTGGAGAATGGTTCTCGTTCTGGCTACCAGCTATGTAAGGATAAAATATCATTGGTTTTCTGAGTACTAACATCTTAACGGAAGTTTAAGTTTAACTTTCAAAGATACTTTGGTTCTGATCCAACTTTAATAACTATTATGGTGGTAGATGCTAATGATGTGGAGATGCCGGTGTTGGACTGGGGTAAATACAGTAAGAAGTCTAACAACACCAGGTTAAAGTCCAACAGGTTTATTTGGTAGCAAACGCCACTAGCTTTCGGAGCGCTTGCTGCCCCTTCGTCAGGTGGAATGGGAGATATGCTCTCAAACAGGGCATACAGAGACACAAACTCAATTTACAGAATAATGATTGGAATGCTAATCAAGCTGATCAATGCTAATACAGCTAATCAAGTCTTAAAGGTACAGACAATGTGAGTGGAGAGAGCATTGAGCACAGGTTAAAGAGATGTGTATTGTCTCCAGACAGGACAGCTAGTGAGATTTTGCAAGTCCAGGCAAGTTGTGGGGGTTACAGATAGTGTGACATGAACCCAAGATCCCGGTTGAGGCCGTCCTCATGTGTGCAGAACTTGGCTATCAGTTTCTGCTCAGCTAATGACATGACACATCTGGGCCATCTAAATATTTTTTTAATTTGATTTATTGTCACATATTAGCATACAGCGAAAAGTATTGTTTCTTGCGCACTATACAAAGTATACCGTTCTTAGAGAAGGAAACGAGAGAGTGCAGAATGTAGTGTAGAGAAAGGTCAACTTAATGCAAGACAGGTCCATTCAAAAGTCTGATGGCAGCAGGAAAGAAGCTATTCTTGAGTCGGTTGGTACGTGACCTCAGACTTTTGTAACTTTTTCCTGATGGAAGAAGGTGGAAGAGAGAATGCCCGGGGTGCGTGGGGTCCTTAATTATACTGGCTGCTTTGCCGAGGCAGCTGGAAGTGTAGACAAAGTCGATGGATGGGAGGCTGGTTTGGGCTACATTTATGACCTTTTGTAGTTTCTTGGGCAGAGCAGGAGCCATGCCAAGCTGTGATACAGCCAGAAAGAATGCTTTCTATTGTGCATCTGTAAAAGTTCGTGAGAGTCATAGCTGACATGCCAAATTTCCTTAGTTTTCAATCCAACTGAATATAGCTGTTTAGAATCTGACCCACTTCCCTCAATTTCCCTGCTTTGTCTGAAATGTTGCCGCACAATTTAAGGTATCACCTTGTTTTGTGGGGACAGTGGTGATAACCATGTTGTAGCCTGTCCAGTGATGTTGCTGTAGTGTCTGATGCAGCATTTGTACAATACTTACACCAAAGTTAAACGCACAAAAACTGTCAATCCTGTTTATGGTGGTGAGTGACAATAAATAGAATAGGACCCTGTGCTTAATGCTCCTGCCTACCGTCTTGTATCTCAATGTGCTTGTGGTGGAGCTGAAACACCTTAGGTTCTCATTTTACATGGGGAAGGAAAATCTTTCATTTATTCTAACACTTTATCACCCAAGTGTCTCAAAGCATTTAGAAAGTACTCTGCCCTACCCTCTGTAGGTCTAACGTGTATGACCTCTCATTTGCTTTAATTGAAATTCATTTGTCACACTTCCCATTCACTTAATCTATTATCTCTTTTTTAGTTTTAAGCTTCCATTTACATTGCCTACAGTGCCATCTTTGTGCCATCAGCAACTATGGATATGTGGCTTTCTATCCCATTATCTTAAGTCATTAATAAAGATGATGAATTGTTGAGGCTCCTACACAGATCCTCATGGGACGCCATTAGTCACAAGCTGCCCCACAATCCCTATTCTGTCATCTTCTACACAGTCAGTTTCCTAACCAGGTCAATCATTTACCTTCAATTCCATCAGTGTCAACTTTTTACTAACAGACTGACTTCATCAAATGCTTTCTGGAAGTCCACATGAAGTAACATCCGTAAATATTACGCTACTTTAGTCCCCTCTTCAAAAAAATTCAATTGCGTTCATCAGGCTTCACCTATCATTTGTAAATCCATGTTGGCTCTCTGATCAGCTGAAATTTTATTTATTTATTCTAATTTTTTTATTGGCGTCACAAGTCGGCTTACATTAACACTGCAATGAAGTTATGGTGAAAATCCCCTAGTTGCCACACTCCGGCGCCTGTACGGGTACACTGCAGGAGAATTTAGCATGGCCAATGTACCTAATCAGCATATCTTTCAGACTGTGGGAGAAAACTGGAGCACCCAGAGGAAACCCACGTAGACACGGGGAGAACATGCAAGCTCTACGCAGGCAGTGATCCAAGCCGGGAATCGAACCCGGGTCCCCGGTGCTGTGAGGCAGCAATGCTAACCAATGTGCCACATGGTGTTCAGGAACTCTATAATTATAGGTTTGAGTAATTTTACAACAGCAGGTGTATAATCCATAATTTCCCTTTGTCATCTTTCTTAATAGTAGAGTGGCATTTATAATTTTTCTCTTGTGTTATCTGCTCAAGCCCTGGAGTAGCCCTATGATACTGAAGCAGAGGAATGACAGGATGTGGTCAGAATGGGAAAGGCAGCATTTATTGTCCTTGAGGACATTAAGTCAACCATGTAGTGTGAAACTGGGATACATATAGGGTCAGACTAGATGTCTTCTCAGTTGGATATTTATTACAATTGCACAACGTAATTTTCTGGTACTAGCCCATAAATGAATCAAATTTATTGAATAATTTATGGAATTTGAACCTGAAATCCTTTGGTTGTAACCTATTAGCATTTGATTTTTTGATTTGATTTATTTTCATCACTTGTATTGGTATACAGTTTAAAGTATTGTTTCTTGTGCACTATATAGACAAAGCATACCATTCTTTGAGTACATGCGGAGAAGGAAAGGAGGGGTGCAGAATGTAATGTTACAGTCATAGCTAGGGGGTAGAGAAAGATCAATTTAATATAAGGTAGGTCCTTTCAAAACTCTGATGGCAGCAGGGAAGAAGCTGTTCTTGAGTTAGTTGGTACATGATCTCAGACTTTTGTATCTTTTTCCTGATGGAGGAAGGTGAAAGAGAGAATGTCTGGGGTGTGTGAGGTCCTCGAGTATGCTGGCTTTTCCGAGGCAGTGGGAAGTGTAGACGGAATCAATGGATGGGAGGCTGGTTTGCGTGATGGACTGGGCTGCGTTCGCAATCCTTTGTAGTTTCTTGCTGTCTTGGTCAGATCAGGTGCCATACCAAGCTGTGATACATCCGGAAAGGATACTTTCTATGGTGCATCTGTGAAAATTGGTGGGAGCCGTGGCGGATTTCCTTAGCCTCCTGAGAAAGTAAAGGCATTGTCCCCATGTGCTCCAGCATGCAAAATGCCTATATGCCCTGGTAACCATGATTAAACTTCTCATTTTCAACGAAAAGTCCGATCAGTCCTTGTTGGAACTTGATTTATGGGGCATGGTAATAAGGGGAAAATCTGGCAAGGCCTTCGCCTGGTGACTCTAGCATCAGAAGCGAGAAAAGGAGAAATTGGGATTTAGTATGGGAGGGAGTGGGAAGAGAGTGGCAGTTGGGAGGGAAGGAGACTGTGTGGGTGGTATGGTGGAGTGGGGTGGAGAGCGCTGGATTCATCGCAGCAGGGATTAGCGTGACAGTGTGACGTGGGGGTCCTGGAAAAGTAATCTACTTGGCCCATGAGCAGTGAAATAAAATACTTATCTTGAGCCAGCTGCTTCCACCTTGTTTTTGCTGCTGAGTTTCTCAATTATCATTGAATCCCTATAGTGCAGGAGGAGGCCATTCGGCCCATCGAGTCTGCACCAACCACAATCCCACCCAGACCCTATCCCCGAAGTCCCACGCACTTAACTAATCCCCCTGACATTAAGCGGCAATTTAACATGGCCAATCAACCTAACCCGCACATCTTTGGACTGTGGGAGGAAACCGGAAACCCATGCAGATACGGGGAGAATGTGCAAACTGCACACAGATTGACCCAAGCCGGGAATCGAACCTGGGTCCTTGGCGTTGAGGCAGCAGTGCTAACCACTGTGCCACCATGCTGTACGATTACATCCAGCCATGAATGGTACAATCGTAGCCATGAATGATTATGTAAGCATGACAGCAGGTGTCAATGTAGAGATTGGGCGTCATGTTCCCCATTTTAAATATTTTTAACCCCTGACCTTCTCGGGTCCAATCTGAGGAGGTGTTGCTAATATTTTGCAAAAGAGCAAGTTTGGTGAATCACTGCTTTATGAAATGCATGCAGCCAAGCAATTGAGCTTTATTCTTAACTATTTTATTCCCCAGGTGGAGGTGATGCATCTCGGTGATTGTTCACTACGGCTGCGGCTACTACAAGATGTTCTAGAGGGAACTAAAGTTTTGGTGAGTTTCTTCGTTTGTAATTGCAATGATATTCACAGTCTTAGCTATGTTAGAATTTGAGCAAGTGTCCAGCATATAGAAACCCCTTTTACATATTTTCTGATGAATGGTTTTGCTACATATATTTAAAAGGGTTGCAGGTTGTTTTAAGAGCTGATCACATGATTTGATGGTTATGTTATTAGGGTGTTGGCGGAAGCTGCTATTGTACTCTTTGTACTTTGTGCAGTGCAGAGAACCAACATCTCTTTCAATAAAC
This sequence comes from Mustelus asterias, assembly GCF_964213995.1. Lineage (NCBI taxonomy): Eukaryota > Metazoa > Chordata > Chondrichthyes > Carcharhiniformes > Triakidae > Mustelus > Mustelus asterias. Next base: position 12,642,879 of record NC_135813.1, read on the forward strand.
CTGTTGGTTGTTATTTCGAATCCACGTGTCCGAACCACACATTTTCTTTTTGAGCAGAGCTCCACGCCCCTACATAGTCAGGACATTACAGAAAGAAAATTGGTGATGAGACGGGATTTTACTTCATTGAGAACATCGAGAAAAGATCTTAAAGGAGTAAGAAAATATTGTGGGTCATCACACTTTTTGAATATTAGACTGTTTGGGAGAAGCAGCAGCAGGGTTAAAGATTAAAGTGCCAGTACCAGGAAGATCAAGTAAGAGAAAGCTCTCTGTGGTTTTAAAAAAAGGTTTTTTTCCAATCGGAGAAGGGTGAGATTTCAGACAGAATTTGGCATATTTGAAAAGAGTGGATGCTTTGCTGTACATCTGGGGGCATTTGGGGGAAAAAACATCTAGTCAATGGTCTCCAGGATAAAAAGTAGAGTACTGGGAAGACCGTATAATGGAAAAGCATTCTGAGCAGTCTCGAGACACTAGTGCCTGCAAGAGAAATGGTGGGTCAATTAGGATCCATGGTGCCTTTCGATGAAGAAAATGAATCATGGAGTTGCTATACAGATTATTATTCTGTACTTTATACAAGTGAAAAATGTTGCTCGTACCAGCTTTTCTCAGTACTATAGGATGTAAGACCTTCAAATTGATTCGCAACTTAGTTCATCCAGCAAAGCCAGGAACCAAAACTTATGATGGCTTGAGAAAGATCCTTGAGAAGCATTGCTCACCAAAGTCACTGACCATCGTGGAATGGTTCAGGTTCTATTGAAGGACTCAAGTGGAAGGCGGGAAGCATTGATCAGTTTGTGCAACCTTAAAAAGGCTGGCACAACATTGAGTTTGGTGGGATGTTAGATTCTCTTCGAGATCGTCTCGTTTGTGGTCTCCAAAATTAGGCTATCCAAAAAAGATTGCTTACTGAACAGGCTTTGACTTTAACCTTAAAGACAGTAGAAATCGCATGTGTTGATGGAACTGACTGCTAAAGAGGCAATGAAGATCCACAAGTTGGGAACTGCCCATAAGAAGTCAAAACAGCAACAAGCATGTCACAGATGTGCCAAAATAGGCCACTCAGTGAGTGAATGTTGGAGCAAGGATAGTCAATGCAAGAATTGTGGCAAAATGGGTCACATTGCAAAAGCTTGTTAGGCTAGACCAACTTCCTCTGAGAAGAGTATTTAGAAGAAGCATCGGTGTACCTTCAAGAAGAAGAATTTAAAATATGGAAGAAAAGAATTGCGACTGAAGAGAGAATGTCAAGAAACATGATGATGAGCTCCATCTGAACATCCTATCATACAGAGTGAATCACATAAATTCGGGATTATTCCGAAGCTAAGTGGACAACCTATTAGGATGGAGGTTGATTCTGGTGCTGTTGTAACTTTAATTCCTGAGACTACATACCAGCAAAGACTGAAGCATTTTCCTTTAAAATCAACTGATGTGACTTTAAGGAGATGCACGAAAGATATTGTGCTGTTAAAAGGTTACGTGATGATCAACGTAAAGTGGAGTAGACAAACAGCGGAGTTGCCTCTCCATGTGGCCTGTGTTAATTTTCCAGCTCTATTTGGGAGATCGTGGTCAAAGAAGATTAACCTTAACTGGAGTGCTGTCCGTAGATTGGTCGATTGCAAAACAGACCCACAACATCATCTGGATTAGGGTGTAGGCAGATGCTGCCATTTTACTTTCAGTTTTGTACTCGATGCAGTGCAGAGAACATCTCTTTCAATAAACCTGTTGTTACTTTGAATCCACGTGTGCAAACCACATGTTTTCTTTCGTGCAAAAACCCATTCTCTTAACATAGTTAAAACATTACAAGTTTGAGATTGGAATTTGATTTATTTATTTGATTTATTATTGTCACATGTTTTAGTGTACAGTGTTTCTTGTGTACGATACAAACAAAGCATGCCGTTCGTAGAGAAGGAAAGGAGAGAGTGCAGAATGGAAGAGATTGAATTAAAAGCATTGTTAGAGAGTTTAAAAGAGTTAGAATGAAGTTTTAGAAGCATAGAAAGAGAGTAAAAGATAGAATTAGAAAGTATGCTAGGCACAGCTTGCAAGAAGTCGCCTCGCTCCAGCGCCATCTTGGAGGGACTTCCAGTCCACTCTTCACGCTGGGCTTTCAACTTCAAATTGTCTTTCTTTTTGATAGCTGTTGGTGCCTTCATCTGCTTCCTGTCTGCGAATGGGGTCTATGCTGGCAACACTACTTCTAATCCTGTTGAAACAGTGGAAAAGGTAGGAAGTGAGGAAATTCAGCTGAAGATCAGGGAGTAATATCTTTGAGTATTGCTCACTGACCCATTTGAGTAATAAATATATTTTGCATCTTTAACATGTATTGTGTAACATACGTAAAATTCTAACTTTGCTTTTATTTTGTTGCCTGCTATTTACTAGAAAATGTTAAAATTGAGGTAAAAATACAATACATGATGCATATTGAATACTCAGTCAAGTGGCAAAAATACTTTTGCTTCCCAATTTTGGATCCAAGAGTGTTTCTGAATCAGCATTGCTCTGGTTTTGTAGCTGCAATTTTAAAAAAAAGTTTTTAAAAAAAGTTTATTTATTAGTCACAAGTATGGCTTTTATTAACACTGCAATGAAGTTACTGTGAAATTCCCTAGTCGCCACAGTCCGGCGCCTGTTCAGGTCAATGTACCTAACCAGGATGACTTTCAGAATGTGGAAGGAAACCCACGCAGACACGGAGAATGTGCAAACTCCACACAGACAGTGACCCAAGCTGGGAATCGAACCCGGGTCCCTGGTGCTGTGAAGTAGCAGTGCTAACCACTGCGCTACCAGAAAAGCAGCATGTTTTTATTCGTGGGACATGGGCATCGCTGGCTGGCCAGCATTTATTGCCCATCCCTAGTTGCCGGAGGGCAGTTGAGAGTCAACCACATTGCTGTGGCTCTGGAGTCACATGTAGACCAGACCAGGTAAGAATGGCAGATTTCCTTCCCTTAAAAGACATTTGTGAACCAAATGGATTTTTCAGACATTCGACAATGGTTTCATGGTCATTAGTAGATTCTTAATTCCAGATTTTTTTTTTGTTGAATACAAATTCCACTCTCTGCCATGGCGGGATTCGAACCCGCCAGTTCGTTGGGTCCCCAGAACATTAGCTTCTGGATTAATAGTCTAATGATAATACCACAAGACCACCACCTCCCTGGTGTTACAAACATATGTCCTATAATGAAGTGAAGGCACAGCACAGAATACTGATTTTTTTTTTCCCCCAACTTTTTCTTCCCCTTTCAGCATCATTGTTCAAGTGTCTAAAATTTTGGACACCCTGGACCAAATTCTAGAGAGCCTGTCACAAAGTAACCAGTACTTCATGGAGAAGACAAAGGCAAAAATATTTTCAGCTATCATAACTACTCTTCAGATCAAACAACTACAAGGTGAGACTGCCATTTCCTTTTAAAATTATTTTCTTCTCGAGATTGTAACTCGTCTTGCCTTAAAATGGTGTTTTCGGTGTTGGTGCCAAGGGAAGTGATAATGTGCCCAGTGGCTAAAGATCAGAACCCTTAAAAGATAGCAGAATGAGCCTCGCCTGGAAAAGACCATTAAAGCTGAGATAGTGTGAACATGCGTAGGAAGAGCTTTATGGATGAAGACAACAGACACACATGAGGAGCTGGCAGAGAAGAAAGCACAATGGTCTTATTGATTTTTATTTTCTTAGGTACCTAGAACTCAATAAATAGAATCCATAATTTCTCTTCTGACAAGTTAATGGCCTTAATTGAAGTTATTTTAGCAGTCTTTCTTGTTAGGTATATATAAAATCCAGTGTTTCAATAGGAGGCAACTTAAAAGATGCCACTTAAGTACTGGGGTGAGAGAGAGATGATGGGTTCCTTGCAATTCATTTGATAATCGATGAGTGCCTTCGGCTGTTCATCCTGTCAGCAGGTGTGCTGGATCCTATAGGGAGACCTGGAGCAAATCCAGAAATGTTGTAATTTACATGTGCAACAGTACTTCTTGAAAAATAGAGAAGTATGAGCTGCTTCAGAATGGAAAATGGGCACCGTTTGTGTAATGTGCTATTTGGTCAATTGCTTCAATTTATTTTGAGCAGTAGCCTTACCTTACCTTTATTCTGGTGAATATCAATGCTTATAATCCTGTACCTCTACTGGAACACACTCCACACCCTAGAAACTGATGATACCCAAGTCAGACCATTGGCCCACGTACTGAACTTCTGCCCCGAGAGACCCATTCCTGGTGTTATCACATCCATTCACACTGCGTCAGTTGAAGCTGTTGAATAGATTGTTAACCTCGGCATCGAATTATGACAGCTTCTCCAGCAACACAATTTTTTTAAAATTGTAATTGATTTATTGAATTAGAATGCTTAAATTTGATTTGTTATTGTCACATGTATTAGCATACAGTGAAAAGTTTTGTTTCTTGCGCACTGTACAGACAAAGCATGCCATTCGTAGAGAAGGAAAGGAGAGATTGCAGAATGTGGAGTTACAGTCATAGCTAGGGTGTAGAGAAAGATCAACTTAGTGCGAGGTAGGTCCATTCAAAAGTCTGACAGCAGCAGGGAAGAAGCTATTCTTGAGTCAGTTGGTACGTGACCTCAGACTTTTGTATCTTTTTCCTGACGGAAGAAGATGGAAGAGAGAATGTCCGGGGTGCGTGGGGTCCTTAATTATGCTGGCTGCTTTTCCGAGACAACAGGAAGTGTGGACAGAGTCAATGAACGGGAGGCTGGTTTGTGTGATGGATTGGGCTACATTCACAACGTTTTGTAGTTTCTTGCGATCTTGGGCAGCGCAGGAGTCATACCAAGTGTGATGCAACAGAAAAAATGCTTTGTTGGTGAGAGTCGTAGCTGACATGCCAAATTTCCAAATAAGAGTTCATGAATTAAATAATGAAAATACAGTATTGCAGGTGCTGGAATTCTGAAACAAAAACAGAAAATGCTGGAAATGTTCTGTATACCTGGCAGCATCCGTGAGAGAAAAACAGAATTAATGTTCCCGGCCTGTGACCTTGCATCTGAATTTCTCATGAAAGCTCACCGATCCAGAAACATTATCTCCGCTTTTCTCTCCTTCTCTCCACAGTGCAGACCTGCTGAACATTTCCAACATTTTCTGTTTTAATTTTAGATTTTCAACAACTACAGTAATTTGTTTGTGTAGCAATCAAGAAACTGTCTTGAAGAAACCTAATTATTTATATGGGGGGGGAGCGCACCTGTGATAATACTGCAGGAGCGGTAAGAGAAACTGTTTCAGGTGATTCTGTGGCTACAGTTAGATAAGAATAGAACCGGATAAGTGTAATCTCACCCATCAGGACAGAGGATGCTGTCACCAGTTGTGTCAAATGTTGCAGAGGAGGAGGGATAGTTTATGTTTATCACTGTCACATAAGATGTCGTTTGTGACTTTGCCACCCCACAGCATCAAAATGGCTGTCAGAAACCTGATTGGAGGGATTCTGACCCAGACTTCGAGGAAACATGGGCACGAAATTTGGAGGTGACAGTATGTTTGAAGACTTTGCAGAGGAAAGGGAAGTTAGAAATGGAGCAGTAGGTTGCAAGAATGGTGGGTTCCATTTGCCACATTGAAGGGAGAGGTGATGACAGATGGGAGGGAACAGAACCTCAGGAGAGAGAGCCACTATCAATAATAACTGACATGGGAGCCAGGAGGTGAAGTTTGGTGGTCAGTCGGCTGGTGGAAAAGGTGTTGTAAGACCAGGAGTGAGTCTCATGGTCAAAATGAGCTTGGAGAGGGCATGAGGGAAGATGGGATAAAATCTAGGTCTAGGGCAGTGGGAAGCCTTGGTGGAAGTTCAACCTGGTGGATCGGGGAAGGGAGGGAAATGGCAGAGCCATCAGATTGGGAGGTCTCAATCTTAGTGACAAAGAAATCCATCGGTTCCTTGTGCTTGATGGAGCTGAGGCAGAAGAGACAAGAGGGATCTAAGAAGATGTCTTGCAATAGAGAAAAGGAATGTCTGTGGTGGGGGGTTTACCATAACATTCCAGCATGATCCTGGAAAAATTAGCCATTTTCACAAATGAAAACATGACCCGATGGTGCTTTAAGTGCTCCAACCAGATCTGACTTTGAATGACTAGTTTTCCACTATATACGTTCAAGCCTGTGACTCTTGGATTAAAGGGAATGGAGATAAGGGCCAGGGTGAGTGAGAGAGAAATGGTTTTAATTTGGATGAGGGCATTGAAAGTGGAAGCGAGGGTGTGGTTGAACAGATTGGTAGTTGAAGAAATGTGAAGTTTACATCAAATATGGCAGGCATGTCATATGGGTGTGCTAGGAACAAATTTTATGTTGCATGCAATTGTGTGTAAAATTGTGTTATACAATTTAAATTGTCTGAACTTCGTGCACTTCTGGTTTATGACACTTTATAAATGTAATTATCTCACTACCTTGTAATTCACTTGCCACTATCAGTGCAGAGTTCATAATTTTTTAATCCACCTTTTAGTTTCTGACATCTCCCAGTATTCCCAAATGCTCCTGACTGTGTGTGAGACCATACATAATGAGGCGATTGTTCTGTTTGACCAAACACGTCATGCACTGACAACTGGAGATGCTGCTTTACCTGATGACAAGGATAGTATGGAGACTGATAGCGCACCACGGTTACAGCACAAGGACCAGAAAGATGGGGTAAGGGGAGAAAACAATTGTTTGTGTATATATCTAGGTGATGATCTAACGATAACCCAGAAGCCATAAATATATCCTCTTGTCTCCAGGTATGTGTGCTGGCTCTGCATCTGGCCAAAGAACTTTACGAAATGGATGAGTGTGGCGACCACTTATTTTTGGTCACTCGGAAGGTTCCGTTCCTTCCTGCCATGCTTAGCACCCTGGAGCTAAGTCTTCGAGTCAAACAAAATCTACATTTTGCTGAAGCATCTCTGCACTTGCTTTTGGTGCTGTCCAGAACTCAGCAGGTAATGGTGTCCCTTAATGTTTTTATAGATATCTGTTAGGGTTCATTCAAACAGAAAATGCTGGAAATGTTTGGCAGGTCAGGAGGGAGACAAACAGTTGGCATTTCATTTTGGTGGCCAAAGGTCATTGGCTTGAAATGTTAACTGTTTTGCTGCCTGACCTGCTTTTTCAATATTTTCTGTTTTATTTCAGATTTCCAGCATTTGTAATACTTGGCTTTGTATCTTGTCAGATTTGGTTTTCCTTTCTAGAAGTATAATGGAAATTAAACACACAACAGATCTATATATTTAGGGCCCTTTGCCAGACATCCCGAAGCACCTCATGCCAAATAAAATGCTTTTGAAAGTTGTAGCCCCTATTGCAATATACTGAATTAAAGGTGGGCAACCGAATGTCCCCAGGCTCCCCCACTTTCGCTGGGGAGTAGTTCGGCCATTCTTATTTCTGTGTAGTCCAACAGAAGTGGAGGAAGCAAAAATTGGGTAATTGGAAGAAAAATGAAGGGGAATTACACCAAACATCATTAATTCAAGAGAAACAAACACAACCAAAAACTTATTTGGGTTCTGTGTTCAACTTAGATTTTGCCATATGCGTGGTCCACTATCAAATCCTACTGATCTTATTTATACTTGCACCCAAGCAATATGAAGAAAGTATAGACTGAGCAGCAACAGAATAGGGTATCTGGCAGGTATAATTCTAGTATTCTTTAAATGTGTAAGACAAATCATATACTGGGGCTTCTGGCTTGAATGTATATATGACCTTTCACATTTGAATTTGAAATTGTCATTGCATGCATCTAAGCCACCGGTTAGTCACTAAACTGTGAAATTACTAGATTGTACCATATTCTACATTATTTGCTGAATCCTTGAACAATTGTAATCTACATGTCACTTTGCCAAATATGAATTGAATTCTTACTGGGCCAACAATGCTAATAATTGTTAGGATATCATTACATGCTAACCCCTCTTGTCAATGGCTTTGATTTCAGTAACTTTACTTTTTCTCTGTTTTTAATATAAAATTAGGATGAAAACATCAAACAGTGTAAAGGAAAGCTGTAGCATCTCAAGACTATGCAATTAAAAAGAATACTTCGCCTCTGTAGGAATTCTTTGTGCCAGTGCCAGCAGATTCCATTTAATAGCTAGCAAACATAAGATGTATGTTTATTTTCTAAATACTTGAATAGTAGGAAAATATTACAGATTTAAAAGGCAATGAACTCTGAATTCATTTCTATTTTTTTCAAGTCTCCTCACGTTACGTCTGTATAAAATATGTCTGTTGTAAATGCTGTGGGACAGCAATAACTTAGGTTTATATGGTATCTTGAAAAGAATAAAACATCTCAAAGCGGTATACAGGAGCATTAAAAGCATAATATCACATTGAACCACATAAGTAGATATTAGGCTACATTGATAGGTTTTAAGGAGCCTCTTAAAGGAACAAAGTGAGGCGGAGTGGTGTAGCGAGAGTATTTCCGAGCTTTGGAGCCTCAGCAATAAAGGTGTGGCTGCCAGAGGTGGAGTGGTTAAAATTGGTGATGCTCCAGGGGCCAGAATTAGAGGAGCATGGATATTTTGGTGGTTGTAGAGCTGGACGATATTATAGAGAAAGCAAGGACTGAGGTCATGGAGGGATTTGCAAACAAGAATTTTAAAATTATTTCATTGCTTGGCTGAAAGTCAACTTAGGCCAGCAAGCGCAGGGGTATTAAGAAAACAGGACTCTGCACATGGTCAGCTGAGTCTCGGATAAGAACATAGGAAATAGGAGTGGGAGTAGATCTTTCTGCCCATCGAGTGTGCTCCATCATTCCAACAGATCATGTCCGATCAGCTACCTCTTAAACCAATTTTTCCCACTATCCCCATATCTCTTGATGTCATCAGTATTCTGCCTTGAGCTGCTTAATGACTGAGCTTCCATATCCCTCCAGCTGAAGAATCCCTCCTCATCTCAGTCTTAAATGGCTTGTCCTTTATTCGGAGACTGTGATCCTGGTTCTACATCCTCAGTCAGGGGGAACGTCCTGTTCATATCTACCCTGCTATGCCCTGTAAGAATTTTGGAAGTTTCAATGAGATCACCTCTCATTGAAACTCTAGAAAATACAGGTTCAGTTTCTTCAATCTCTCCTCGAAAGACAACCCCATTGTCCCAGGGATTAGTCTGGTGAACCTCTGTTTTACTCTCTCTAAGCAAGTACATCCTTCCTTAGATAAGACCAAAACTGCAGGCATTACTCCAGATGGGGCCTCATCAAGACTCTATACAATTACAGCAAGGTATTGGTACTCTTGTACTCAAATCCCCTTACAATGAAGGCCAACATACCATTTGTCTTCCTTACTGTTTGCTGCACCTCCATGATAACTTTTAGTGACTTGTGAACAAGGGCACCTAGATATCAACACTTCCAACCTCTTTCCATTTAAGCAATGATCTGCCTTTGTTTTTTTCTGTCAAAGTGGATAACTTCAAACTTATTCACATATTCTATCTGAATTAGCCCATTCGAACTCCCTTGAACTCCCTTGAGTACAGGAGTACCAATACCTTGCTGCAATTGTATAGAGTCTTGAGGAGGCCCCATCTGGAGTAATGCCTGCAGTTTTGGTCTTATCTAAGAAAGGATGTACTTGCTTAGAGTAAAGCAGAAGTTCACCAGACTAATCCCTGGGACAATGGGGTTGTCTTACGAGGAGAGATTGAAGAAATTTGACCTCAAATTTTCTTGTGTATTTTGGCGAAATTGTTTTGTTAATTGCTCATTTTTCTCTCATTTTGTATTTTCAGGGGGCAGCTATAGTAGCAGGAGCTGGTGTACTACCAAGCATTTGTCTGCCACTACTAAGTGTTTACCAGCTGAGCACCAATGGAACTACCCAGGTAACCAGGACTGAAATATATTTCACAGAATAATGGGAGCTGTTTCATGGAGATCAAAGTATGTCTTAATGTAGCGTTAATTTACATAAGTACATACTTCTGCATATATCTAATTAAGATAGGTTTTCAATTAAATCCTGGCTTTTGAAATTATATCCAGTTTTGAGGGTTTAGAATCATAAGATGGTTAGAGTATAGAAGAAGGCCGTTCAGCTCATTGTGTCTGTGCTAACTTACTGAAAAAACAGTTCGTGTAGTGCCACTAGCCAGCTTTCTCCCCATAGCCCTGCTTCCTTCGCAGATAATTAAGTTCTCTCTTGAATACTTCGATTGAACCTACCTGCGCCACACACTCAGGCAGTGCATTCCAAATCCTAACCACTCGCTGCATGAAAGGGTTTTTCTTCATGATGCCATTACTTCTTTTGCCAGTGACCTTACACTTGTGCCCTCTTGTTCTTGATCCTTCCACCAGTGGGGACAGTTTCTTGCTATCTACTCTGTCCAGTCCCCCCATTTTTGAATGCCTCTGTCTAAACTTTCTCTTCTTCAAGAAGAACAGTCCCAACTTCTACAATCTATCTACATAACTGATGTGGTGCCCAGAATTGCTGTACTCTAGTTAAAGCTGAACCAATGTTTTATACACAGTATGAACATAATTCCTTGCTTTTGTACTCTTGTGCCTCTATAGAAATAAAGTCCAGGATGACTTTTTTTTTCTACACAATCTACTGCGGCAACTCACTAAGGCTTATTGAACAGCACATTCCAACCCCATGACCTCTACCACATAGAAGGGCAAGGGCAGCAGGTGCATGGAAACACTTCGTCCTACGCATTCCCCTCCAAGCCACACCATCGTAACTTTGAACTATATTGCCATTCCATCATTGACAAAACCCTGGAACTCCCTCACAGCACTCTTGATGTACCTACACCGCATGGACAGCAGCAGTTCACCACCACTTTCTCGAGGGCAATTAAGGGTGGGCAGTAGATGTTGGCCTAGCCAGCAATGCCCATACCCTATGAATGAATTTAAGGAACTCTTCACCTGTCCTGCCACCTTTAATGATTTATGCACATGTACATTCGGGTTCCTCTGCTGCCGCACTCCCTTAGAATTCTTTCCTTTTTTTATATTGCATCTCTGCATTCTCCCTATCAAAATAATCACTTCACATAGAGTCACCTTGGTAGACCAGGTAAGATGTAAACTTGAACTTGCTGGAGTGTCAACAAAGAGGTGTTATGGGTAAGTGTACACAAAAAAGAGCAAATATTTCATATATGATAATGATTCTTGTTATGCTGGAGATTTGGGGAGAATGTTTGTGGAGAGCAACAATTGGGATTAAATTATGGAGATTAGATTGATGTCCTCTGTGAATGGAGCAACTTAGGCTGAAATTTTCTCATTTTTATAACTTCCACAAAGCAATGTTTCTATCCATAATATTCTTGGTAAACCCCAATATTATACTCTTATTGATTCTATTCCTGCTATCTTTTAATGTAATGTGTTGTAATTGTATAGAAATTAATTTCAATTCATTTCCAGAGTGTGTTCTATTTAACAATTTTAATGTTAATTTAATAATCCTGCTTGGCCTCTTCAATTATGCTGGCCAGCATTTGTTGCCCATCCCTAGTTGCCCTTAAGAAGTTGGTGGTGAGCCGCCGCCTTGAATCGCTGCAGTTCAGGTGCTCTGGGTTGACCCACAATTTAAGTGCAATATCTTCCTCTCCCCACAAGTGATGTGATTAATGTCTTTGTGACGTTGAATTGAAGCAATCTTTTAATTTCAATTAGCGGTTAAACTATATTCCAAACCTGTACTTTTCAGCCAGATATTCCGATGCTGAAACATGCAGAGCCACAAGCTTTCTTACATACATTGTGCAACTCAATGTTTTATATATATATATAATATATATACGTGTTATCTTGAGTGCAGTATCATATGTGATGTGTTTATAGATGTACCATAGGCCCACTTAATGTCTATGGCTCTATAGTTGAATTAAGCACGGTGGCTTCTTAACGTTTTCTGTTAGTTAACATTAAAAAAAAACCTGTCTTTTAATTATTTGAAATGACCTGAAAACGTACAGAAAACTCCCAATATTTCAGATGAACCAATGATTACAGTTAACGGCTCTACTGCTTTTATTATCTTTTCTATAATTCAGACCTTGGGATCCTCACGCAAGTCTCTGGACGCCCCCTCGTGGCCAGGTGTTTATAGGCTCACCATGTCACTAATGGAAAGACTTTTAAAGTCACTGCGCTACAACTTCCTCTCAGAAGCCTTAGACTTTGTTGGGGTCCATCAGGAGCGGATACTGCAGGTGGGGGCATTTAAAAAATATATACTTTTTAAACTAAACAATGCCAAACTTGGAGAATTTATTTGAAGCTTAAAATTCTTTGCCTAACATCTTTCTGTAATTGGCAGTTTTACATTTGTTGTTAACAGTACTGTTTAGCATAATTTTGAAGTGGGACACATTTTATGGGGGCAACAACCTTTTCATTGGAGACCCAAAACTGCTTCAGCTGAATGTCTAAAACACACAGATTATGAAACGTTTGGTGATTCTGTCTCTTTCCATTCAGGTGGTCTTGTTGAGGCCGCAGCATAAATGCCAATTAAGAATCTGTGCTCTGGTATTTTAACTACTGATACCACCATCCTTAACTGCTAGTTAGTCAAATAAGAAAGGGTGTACTTGCCTTAGAGGGGATGCAACAAGCATTCATTAGATTGATTCCTGGGATGGGAAAGATTTTCCTGTGAAGAGATCTCCAATATCAGCAGCCTGTATTCTCTGAAGTTTAAAAGAATGAGATCTCATTCAAATATATATAGTTCTTTGAGGCCTTGACAGGGTAGATGCTGAGAGGCTGCTTCCCCTGGCAGTAAAGTCTAGTAGGATCATAGTTGCAGGGTTAAAAGGTGGCCGTATGGATGACGAGAATTTCCTTTGCTCAGATATTGTGGGTGCTGAATATTTCAATATTTTTGAGACTGTGATTGATATGTTTTTAGCACTAAATGAAATCAAGGGGATAGAGTGGGAAAGTGAAGTTGGTATTAAACTTCGGCTATGATCTTGTTGAACTGTTGGCTGTATTGTTTTAACTCCTTTTTTTATGTTCGTATTATCCACTTGCCCAAGTTCAGATGAGATGTATGGTGAATGTCTTCCAGGCCACTAGATGGTGCACTTTGCAGAAGAATATCATGGTCTCAGTGGAACAGCTATGTTGCCTCACCGCTGGCTGCTTTCTGACTGTTAATCTTGAACTGGTGTGAAATATACCTTTGAAAAATCCAGTTGTTTAACAATCTTGCCTGAAGCAAACACTGGATTGTAGTTTTTGATGGGTTTAGGTCATTTTTAAATGATGAAGGGATGGATTTGTTAAACGCCACATTGATTTTGTTAGCTGTATCGATACACCTGTCACTATTTTTGATCATTCCTACATAGTGCCTGGATGCAGTTCGGAAGGTGCAGAGCCTGGCTTGCTTGGATGAAGTTGATCACACGGTTGGGTTCATTCTTCAACTCTCCAACTTCATCGGAGAGTGGCGTTTTCACCTGCCGCAGCTCCTTCGAGATGTGCAGGTAGGCTTTTGTTCAGACAAGGTGGACTCTTGAACAAGTGATCACTACTTCCAATAATTAAAAATGGAAATCCTCTCTTTGTACTGTTTCAGTTGTATTGATTCATCAAATGTAATCAGGGACAAGTATCTGAGCTTTTTTATCCTAATCCCTAGTCTAGGACCATTGTGATTTGTGGGGAAAGTATTCCTTATCGTTGTAGTTAACCACTTCTGTGTATTTCAGGTGAACCTCTGTTACCTATGCCAGACATGCACTTTTCTGCTTCACAACCCCAAAGTGCTTCAGCACTACCTGCAGGTCAGTAGACAATGTCCTTTAATTGCATTTTGACTATGATTATATGAAATAACAAATAAGCTTTTCAAAAGGTATGTGATTAATTGTATTTAAGACAAGTGGAATTTAAAAAAGAATTAAATCCTTCTGCCTATCATATGATATTTGATAATTTGTGCCATTTGAGTAATGGCTTTGTGTGGACATATAACACGTAGAAGCAGAAATAGGCCATTTGGCCCATCGAGTCTGCTTCGTTATTCGATGAGATCATGACTAACCTGATAGCGTCAACTCCACTCTCTTGCCTTATCCCCATAGCCCTTGATTCCATTACTGGTTAAAAATCTGCCTACCTTAGCCTTGAACAAACTTAACGACCCAGCCTCTACAGCCTTCTGAATTCCACAGATTCATTATCCACTGAGAAGAAATTCCTCCTCATTTCTGTCTTAAATGGGCAACGCCTTTATCTGAGAATATGCTCTCTGGTGCGAGACTTTCCCACAAGGGGAAACAGCCTCTCAACATCTGCCCTGTCAAAATCCCCCACCCCCCCCCCCCCCAAGAGTCCTGTATGTCTAAATAAGATCATCTTTCATTCTTCTAAACTCCAATGAGTACAGGAACTTGAATCTTGAACAATGAGTTTTATGAATGAAATGACATAACCATTCTCTGGCAATCTGCTCATTAACCTTTTCCCAATGGTTTAGAAACAGCTGACCAAAATAGGAAAAACAGTTCTTTGATTTGTCCCTGTAGCTCAGAGGAAAGAAATTGAAAAGGAGGAATAAATGTGTCTGCAGCAGATGTTTAAATCAAATCACCCATAAGTATAGTTGCCGTGATAAAGGGCTGACAACGGTTGCGTAAAAATGAGTCGGAGTAGTTTCAATTTGGGCAATTGTTGAGTAAATAAGGTCATGCAGGGCCACTCATTGAGATGAGAATTTCTCCTGGGTTTTACAGGTGAATGTTTAACTAATATTTGTTCATTAAAACTGGCTCGCTTATCATAATGAAGACCTGCATGTTAGTGGCCTGTTAGGCAGGTGAAAGATGGGCTGCTTTATTTCTAGTCAATAGCATTTTGAAAGTGTGAAAATGCATAAAGTTTTGTTTGAAGTAATCTTCTGAATTTACTCTCTCTTTCCTATTTGGAATGCCTCCACATTTTAGCTGCCTCCTTTCCAGACTGTTTTACCGGTCTTTTTTCTTGTTTTATAAAAAGACAAAGTTTAAATTTGATCTTGCAGCAGTGATTTGGAGATTGAATGAAGTCTGTTGGCATCTGGTTACAGAAAATCGACTCTCGATATCTATATTTCTTATATATAACTGCGGCAAATCTGATGGGAGAAAATGTACAGTAATTTCATCAAATATGGTTGCCTCCTGTAGGTGAAGAATGGTGACACTATTCCTCCTGCAATTCTTCCGCGGCAACCAAAACCAACTAAACAACAAAACACAGAAAAGGAGGAGATGGAGCAGCGTGCACTCCTGAAAGTCCAGTCTAGTCTGCTCCGGATTCTGAGTAAGACATTGGCAGCTATTCGACACTTTACCCCTGACCTCTCCCAGATACTGCTAGACCAGGTAAAGACTTATTACCCATTTATTCTTAGTAGCAAACCAACACAGCAAGGCTGCTATTAAATATGAAAGCGGATTGTTTAGATACACATGGTTAGTGAGATTCCCATTGCATACAGCAAAACTGAAAGCTGGGTCTTCGACCAGGTTAGCAACTGAAACCCTTGCTTCAGAGGCTTGGAGACGTTAATGCAATAATACCTTTCCCTAATGACGGCTGCACTCCTTGACATTCACCCTGCAGTTTTCTGCCTTTGAGTTAACGATACAAAGAACATTACAGCACAGGAACAGGCCCTTTGGCCCTCCAAGCCTGCACCGACCATGCTGCCTGACTGAACTAAAACCCCCTACCCTTCCAGGGACCATATCCCTCCATTCCCATCCTATTCATGTATTTCGTCAAGACGCCCCATAAAAGTCACTATCGTATCCGCCTCCACTACCTCCCCCGGCAGCGAGTTCCAGGCACCCACCACCCTCTGTGTAAAAAAAAAAAAACCTGCCTCGTGCATCTCCTTTAAACTTTGCCCCTCGCACCTTAAACCTATGCCCCTTCATAATTGACTCTTCCACCCTGAGAAAAAGCTTCTGGCATCCACTCTGTCTATGCCTCTCATAATCTTGTAGACTTCTATCAGGTCGCCCCTCAACCTCCGTCGTTCCAGTGAGATACCTGTATCTTTTTGAAACTAAAATAAGAATGCATACATCACAAAGCTGAAGAAGTGACCTTGTTCCTTTTGACATGGCGATTACTATTCCAGTTAAAATCGCGTATTGTGCTCAGTCCAAACTAAGGAAAGCTCCAGTGTTGCACTGTATTTAAATCAATATGGTACCACTAACCTCATGGCTATGATGAATAAGGAGCCATTCTCCATGGCAATTTAACATAGTTGTTTGCTGAGACTCAGCATCTTAAAACAAGAGTGTCGTTATAAAAGGCGTA
Organism: Mustelus asterias; assembly: GCF_964213995.1. Classification (NCBI taxonomy): domain Eukaryota; kingdom Metazoa; phylum Chordata; class Chondrichthyes; order Carcharhiniformes; family Triakidae; genus Mustelus; species Mustelus asterias. The sequence continues at coordinate 12,659,277 of NC_135813.1, forward strand.
ATTTACTCTTAAACGCAGCATATTTTGACCCCCCCCAACCGTATGTGATTAGTGTTGCTTGTTTGACACCATTTGAGCAGCATAGGAAGACGGGAATCCATATAAGCTTTCCTTACATTTCCCTAAAACCTGGTCAGGAAATGCAGGTTCATTGTTAGTAGCAGGCTGTGTGTGTATGTCCATTGTGTATTACGATTTGAATTCACTCAATCTCACTGGCTCACCTACCAGATGGAGCATCCCTGGGTAAGCACTTTATAGGCTAACAAAAATCATATTGCTGGAATCTCACCTACTGTGTGACAGGACCCGGTTGCCTTAAGAGCGTATAGAAGGAAGTCAACAGGCATCTCACTCCTCCTTTCCGTTGTTCTTCATGTGTTTATTTTATTTCCACAGTCCCTGGATCTGGCTGAATACGATATGCTCTTTGTCCTGAGCTTTACTACTCCAGCATTTGATTCTGATGTTGCTCCATCATTTGGAACTCTACTAGCAACTGTGAATGTTGTCTTGAACATGCAGGGAGAGGTAAGAGGCTGAGGAGGTATATTAATATGGCAGTACAATGATGCATGTATGAATCTCTGAACATTTAGATCACAGGCATTCACCTTTCTGAGGTTTCTAAATTTACTTGTTCTTTTATATTTTGCCACATTATCAGAACAGATTTCCAGCTGTTTTCTTGAAGTAATAAATCTGTGTTGCTGTCACCATATTTAATTTTCTGCATTATCAAATCAGTGGCATTTGCTGGAGTGCAAATTCAAACTATTGGCAACTCCAGTGCGTCATCCTGATTGTCGTTTTTCTTGTGTGAATCTTGACTGTGACCATTCAAAGTTTTAAATTTTTTAAAAGTTTATTATTGTGGCAAGTCGGCTAACATTAACACTGCAATGAAGTTACCGTGAAAATATCGCAGTTGCCACACACTGGCGCCTGTTCGGGTACACTGAGGGAGAATTTAGCATGGCCAATTCACCTAACCAGTATGTCTTTCAGACTGTAAAAACCAGAGCACCTGGAGGAAACCCACGCAGACACGGGGAGAATGTGCAGACTCTGCACAGACAGTAATTCCCAACCCGGGAATCGAACCCGGATCCCTGGCGCTGTGAGGCAGCAGTGCTAGCCACTGTGCTGCCCTTTGTACACTGTATTAGCTGATGGGCCTACTAGATATCCTTATACATTCATATTTACTGGAGATTCTGAGCCAGATTGTAATGCTAACATCGCTGTCCTGTCGAGATCTGGTAACTCAGCACAGCTTGGGGATCAAATGCACATCCTTCTTAGACTGAATGATTCAGTACTCCGCCAGATGGTGTATTTACTGACTGAACTGTCAGGAAATTCCAGGAGTGAGCTTTGTTGTTGAGCTGCTGTACATTTTTCAACTTTTTGATGTAAACAGAATGCACTGTTAGTTCATTCATGGTCATTAGTTTTGTTTGAGTCTTCCTGGCTTATGGGGTAAAATGTCTATTCCATATGTATGCTTTCAAATGTGTTGTCATGTACACAAATTGCCAGACATACTTTTGAAAGGAGGCAAAATATTTTGTGCTAGGGATTACAAAACATTTACCAATCTCAAAAATACCCACCTGAATGAAATATGGTCCAATTGACGTCAGAATCTGTCTTGGAAAAATTGCCTGTAATTGAAGTTTAAAGTTTATTTATTAGTGTCACAAGCAGGTTTACATGAACACTGCAATGATGTTACTGTGAAAATTTCCTTGTTGCCACACTCCGGCGCCTGTTCGGGTACACTGAGGGAGAATTTAGCATGGCCAATGCACCGAACCAGCATGTCTTCCAGATTGTGGGAGGAAACCGGAGAACCCGGAGGAAACCCGTGCAGACACTGGGAAAATGTGCAGACTCCACACAGACAGCCGGGAATCAAACTTGGGTCCCTGGTTCTGTGAGGCAGCAGTGCTAGCCACTGTGTTGATCTTGGGATCTGTTTATATAACAGTTCGACATCAATGATGGCTCCACATTACCAGAAAAACCTTCTATCTTATATGCTACACTGTTGTGTCCTTTTAAGTTAAAGGGCATACTGTTTTATACTGTAAGCAAAGATGTGGAATATGTGCTAGTTTCAATTTAAAAGATGGAGTTTGATATTGTAATTGCACCTATGACATTGGTTTGTACCTATGGGTGATAATACTGATCACAAACCATCCTTCAGCATACAGTGAAATCTTTATTATCTGGCAGTCTACCATTCGGAATCCTCTATTAATTGGAATGTTGGGGTTGGGTCTGGTTTTTTGTCAACTCAATGGTAGTTGTAATCAGTGGCCTGTCCTTGCCTCCCACTCTGCAGCACCATGTTCTCTTGGTACCGCTCACTAGGTTCACTCACTGCTGCATATCTCGCAAGACTTCACCCACATGATCAGCCTGGAGCTTTCTGATCGGATGAAAACACAGCTCTTTTTTATATCTTAGTTAACTGGCGTATTTGGTTAATTGGTACCTCCTGTTTCCAGATCATGATGGCAAACGGAGATTTTCCTGTACCTTATTAAAACTTTCTTCTACATCCATGTAGGACATTTGAGTAACAACTGATATATCCCCTTTGTATCAAAACACAGCACGGTGGCACAGTAGTTAGCACTGCTGCCTCACAGCGCCAGGGACCTGGGTTCGATTCCCAGCTTGGGTCACAGTTTGTGTGGAGTTTGTATGTTCTCCACGTGTCTGCGTGGGCTTCCTCCTACAGTCCAAAAGAATTGTTGGTTAGATGCATTGGCCATGCTAAATTCTCCCTCAGTGTACCCGAACAGGCATTGGAGTGTGGCGACTAGGGGATTTTCACAGTAACTTCATTGCAGCGTTAATGTAAGCCTACTTGTGACTAATAGATAAACTTTAAAACAAGAGTAATCTCAAAAACACTATTAGTTTCAGACAAAGCTCAACTTTTCCTCATTGCAATTTTAAAAAACATTGTCTAACATATTCTCATTATACTGAAATCACCTACGGCAACAATTAATCTTTTTGATTTGTACACTAAAGACCTAATAGATATCTCTGCTATATCGGTACTGCATCTTTTGCTGTAGATTCTTTGAGGTCAAAACGTTAAGGGTTTCATTTGGACTGAAAGCCCCAAAAATAGGGAAGGATGTAAGACTGGAGCAGTTGTTGTTTCTAACGGTTATCAAGTGGCTTCTGCAGGCAGGTTTCTGTGGCTGGCAAGTGAGTTCAGGATCTGCTCACTTTTAGGCCCATTGTTGAATAGTCTGTTCAGATTGGCTTGTGAAGAAGGACCAGCTGAGTGAGGTACCAGAATGCAGCCGCCATAACGAGAGCTCAAGGAAGGAGGGGAAAGCAAAGCAAAAACCTAAATACATAGGCTTACAATACAAATAGAGAATATTCACACACTGACATCTCCATTGTTTCTAGAATAGCAATATAGCATGCATGCTGTATTTCTGTCTTTTCTTTTCTTGGATATTTTTCCTTCTTTCTAGATCGATAAGAAGAAGGAACCTATGTCGTTGAATGTGAGACCATTAACTTCATCTGAAGAAGCAAAATCATTAAAGTAAGTTTAAGGAAGACAAGTTCTCTCAGATTTTAGCTTCAAAAAACAAAATCTCTCAAAACATTTCGTTGCCAGTGACAGTGTCTCAGCAGTATTGAGTGACATTTTTTTGGGTGATAGACTATCAGAAAAACAGTTAATTAAAGAGCAAACTAAATCAAACATTGTATTGAGTTTGCCACTGAAACATGCAGTGTATACATCAGACTCCATTTATAGGCCTAGCCTAGCCCAGCTGTCTTGATGCAAGTTCCCTTTGTGTTAGGATGCTTGTTGCAGATCTTGTGTATTGGAGTGGTTTCTGACCGGATGATTATTTTCCAGTAAAACCCTGGTTATGAATTGCTAAAATGGCTTATGTATAGTTGATGATCAAGAAGTAGAAATTGTTTGGAACATAGAAGCAGGAGAAGGCCATCTGGTCCTTTGAGCCTGTTCCCGCATTCAGTAAGATTATGGCTGATCGAATTGTGGTTTTAGCTTCACTCTCCTGTTTGGTCTCATAATCCTTGACTCCCTTGCCTAACAAAAATCCGTCTAACTCTGTCTTGAGTAAACTCAAAGACCCAGTCTCCCTGCTTTCTGGGGAAAAATTGTGCACACCAATGACCCTCTGGGAGAAAATGTTTCTCCCCCATCTCAATTTTAAACGGGAGACCTCTTAGTTTAAACTATGTTTCCTGGTTTATATCTCCCCGACAAGTGGAAACATCCTCTGGGTATCTACCCTATCAAGACCCCTCAGGATCTTGTATGTTTCAGTAAGATCACCTCTCATTCTTCTGACCTCCAATTGGTGTAGGCCTAACCTGTTCAACTTTTCTTCAATAGACAACCCTTCATCCCAGGAATGGGTCCAGTAAACCTTCTCTGAACTGCCTCTAAAGCAATTATATATTTTTTAAAATAAGGAAACTAAAATTGCACACAGTACTCTAGGTGGGATGTCACCAAGGCCCTGTACAATGGTGATAAAACCACCTTTTATATTCCGTTCCTCCTGCAATAAGTGCCAACATTCCTTTTGTCTTCCTAATCACTTGCTGTACCTGCATATTAACTTTGATTAATTGACCAGGACACCTAGATCCCCCTCCACCACCAGGTTCTGCAATCTTTCTCCATTTAAATAGTGTACTGCTTTTCTGTTTTTCCTGCCAAAGTGACCAAGTCCACATTTACCCATCTTATACTCTGCTAAATTTTTGCACACTCACTTAACCTGTCTATATTGTTTTGCAGACACTCTTCCTCCTCATGACAACTTACTTTCTTATCTTGGTGTCATTGGCAAATTTAGCCACCATACGTTCAGTCCCTTCCTTCAAGTCTTTGATATAGATTGTAAATAGCTGAGGCCCCAGCACTGATCCCTGTGGCACTCCACTAGTTACAGCTTAACCAATTTGAAGAAAGCCCATTTATCCATACTCTCTGCTCCCTGTTAGCTAACCAAACCTTTATCCATGCCAATATGTGACCCCTGCACCATGTGCTCTTATTTTGTGAAGTAATTACTTTGCCAGAAAACTTTTAACAGATTAGTTAAACATCATTTCCTTTTCACAAAGCCATGTTAGCTGTGGCCATGTTAGCTGTGCCTGATCAAATTATGATTACTTAAGTATTTATGTAATATCCTTAATAATGAATTTTAGCATTCTCTGTATGACAGATGTTAGGCTACTAACTGGCCTATAGTTTCCAGTTTTCTGCCTCTGTTTCTTGAATAAATTAGCTATCTTTCAATTCCACTGGAACCTTTCCAGAATCTAAGGAATTTTGGAAGATTATAACCGATGCATCTGCTGACTGTGCTGCTACTTCTAAGAATGATGCAAGCCATCTGCTTCTGGGGACCTGTCAGCCTTTATGTTTAATAGTTTTCTTACCACTCTGGTAATGGTGATTGCATCCCTTCCTATCATCTCTTAACTTCCCAAAGGCCTTTGAAAGTTTCCTTAGTCCTCTATCGTGAAGCCTGACACACAATACCTGTTTACGCCTCCGCCATTTTCTTTCTATTATCAGTATCCCAGACACACGGTCTAGAGGACCAACACAAACTTAGTTTGTTTCCAATTCAAATACTTGTGTGCTTTCTGCTTGTTTGTTTTCGTGTTAGTTCTTAAACTCTGTCCCATTCCCTGACCTACCATGAATATTTGCGGATTTGTCGTGTTTCTTTCAACTCAAAATTATCCTTAACTTACATATTTAGCCACGGATGGTGCACCCTTCTCAGTCAGCCTTTCTTTCTCACTGGGATAAATCTTTTCTGAGTATTATTTAAAAACTCTCTTAAAAGTCTGCCACTGTTACCTTTTAACCAAGTTTCTCAGTTCACCGTAGCCAACTGTACTTCATATTCTCATAATTATCTTTATTTAGGTTTAAAATGCTAGTCATAGACCAATGCTTCTTCATTTCAAACTGAATGAAGTTTGATAAATGAGCTTTACATTTTTGAACCCTCAGTTCAGCGGTATAAATCTTCCTCCTCCCTTGTGATGCAGAATTGCCTTGCACAGATTTCACCTGTGGCATCAAATAGCACGATGCACTTCATTCTCAAGTTCTTGTCGTCAAGCACTATAGATGAAAATCTGTACCTTCAGGCTCTGTAGGCACGTTTTTTTTTCTTTTAATTTCACCAACTTTTGTTATTGCCCACTCTCTCAAGTAGAGGTAGATGGTATTATTTGTAAAATGTTAGCCTGGATCTTTTAGAACAAGTTTTATATTTGTCCTGGGCTGCCAAAGTGCTGGAAACGGCACAACAGTCTTGCTATAGCACTCAAAGCTGGCTACATAGTGTGGATTAGAGTCACGTGTAGGCCTGACCGAGTAGTGATGCCGGTTTCCTTTCCCTAAAGAATATTTGTGAGTTGGTTCAATTTTTTTTTTGCAGCAATCCTTTTATTCTGGTGCAAAATATGGTTTGTTCAATTTACTGAATTTAATTTCGCATCTTGCACTTTAGGACTTGCGGTTGCTTCACTTATGGTTGCTAATATTCAGCAATTAATCTAGATAACTGTGAACTATGTGATTTCATAGACGTCTTCTTTATATTTTAAAACAAATTCAAGCTTATCTTTTTTTTGTTTAACATGCCGCAAGGGATACTAATCTGTACATTGTTCCAATTTGATGTGTCACGAACTATAGTAAACAATTGTTATGTTAGACAATCCACTGATTCTGTTTGGCATAGGGTTCAGTGGTTAAGGCCCATTCCCAAGTGTTTACATGTCATTTTACAGTATCCTGCCTTCCAGTATGGGGTCTGCCTTTTGTTCTGAGGGAGTATGCTGGTTCGTTTTTATAAACATGCCATTGTAAGAACAAGAGAGGGGGGAAATATCAGCACATTCCACACCCAAGGGAAACAAATACCTAAAATACTTAGAGATGTAAAATGTCTGTTGTGGCTGGGAATTGGGGATGATAAATGTTCTGGTATGTGAGGCCAACAGCACAATCTGTAATCGACGGAGTTGAGTCAATTGTATTTCGTGTTACAACTGGTGAGACTTTTTATTCTATCTCCTTCCCAATTAAACATACCATGAGTAAAATATAATCATTAGATGGATTTGCTTCCATGATACGAGTCTGGAGGTTTGTTTAAAAAAAAATTCTTTGCAGTTCCCAGACCACACGTGTGGTATAGCTTAAAATAGTTGTGTAAGAGCCAAGGTTTTATGATCGAGAAGGGTAATTTAATCCATACCAGCTGTTCTTTGCTTTTCTACAAGGTTTATATTTGCTCAAAATTTAAATATCAGTAATTTACTAAAAACTTGTACTTGCAAAGTTTTTAATATTTATTAAAAATCAGGTCACCGTCCAAACTGTGTCAGAAACCCATGTGATTTATGGTAGTGGAAGCCTTGGCTCAGTGATTGAAGTTGTCCAAGTGAAAAGGTTGACGGTTGAAGCCCCACTCCAGAGATTTAAGCCTATAATCTAGGCTAGTGTTGCACTGTGAAAATCTTCTGCAATGGTGACTTTTGAAAGAGTCATTATACTGCAGCCTGTGTGTCTTCTCAGGTAAAAGATTTATGGCACCGTAACTGAACAAGAGCAGAGAAATTCTCCCAGTGCTGGCCATCACATACTGTTGGTCTTCAACCAACGTCCTTCAAAATAGATTAGCTGGTCCATGTTGTGTGTAAATTATCTGCCATTTTATTGGTGAAGTACTTAATTAGACATAATGTGTGTTTGATTCTTTCTATATCTCAATACTTTCAGGAGTCAGTTTATTTCTCAAGAAACAAACTCACGTAGTCTATTTCTGATCACATCTTTTAATATTTTTGCCAGTTTTCTAACTTGCCATGAACAATGTTCCAGTGGCTGAATTTCATGAAATTAAAGCTAAGCTAATTAAATTGTAAGCTCCATTTCTCCCTTCCCTAATAAAGTCAATCATACCCTCTTGTGTTGTAGGTCCCTCCTGATGTTCACAATGGAAAACTGTTTCTATGTGCTGATTTCGCAAGCGGTCCGGTATCTGAAGGATCCTTCTGTTCACTCACGGGACAAGCAGAGAATGAAACAGGAGCTGAGTTCAGAGCTGGTAACTTTTCAGTTTTGCACTGCACTTCAACTGTTCAGTAAGAAGTCTCACAACACCAGGTTGAAGTCCAACAGGTTTATTTGGTATCACCAACTTTGAGCGCTGCAGCTGTGAGACTTCTTACTGTGCCCACCCCAGTCCAACGCCGGCATCTCCACATCTTAAGCTGTTCGGTCATGAGCAATGCTGAGCAACATAGTGTGTGAATGTGTATAGTGTAGAAGTTAATTGTGTATGTGTGTAGGTATAGTATAAAAGTTAATTAAGATTGCTTCTTGCATTGTTCGGACACATTTCTGTTTGTTTTTGTAGAATTTCCTTTTTCTTCCATTTCCTTTGTTTTTATTCCTGGGCCTTTGTGTTTGTCTCCAATCTTGGTCCTTGTTCACACACTTTGTTGCTTTTCCGTATTTTTCTCCCCTAAGTTACCTTTGGAGTCCTTTTAAAGTCCTAAGTTATTTTTAACCTTATTAAGCAGTTAGTTTGCTTTAAAAAGTACTTTGCCTGGATCCTAGATTGCATAATGTAGTTGGAGTAAGTTTTACTTGCCTTATGTCAACCTATTGGTTGCAAATTCCTTGGTGTCTAGTTGGCTGCTCACTTTATTATCATCACTATTTGCGGGAAATATAGTATTGAAGCCATCCTGACCAATGCACAAAAGAGATTATTGGCGCTTTGTACTATAGAAGGCACTAAAACACTTGGCATGTCATTAACCTAAACAGTGTTGGATACTTGAACACTTAATGCTACTGTTCTGTATTAATCAGTCCTATTCAGCATGGAAACTGGTATACAGTAAGAGGAAATGATTCAGTATGTGTACTGGAAGGCCCAGCTGGCTTGGTTAACTGGTGGTCAGATAAATATCTTCCCACCGTATTGTAAACTCTGGAGTATTGTTCGTTCTTGTGTATGCACTCATGAAACATATGATTGTGATTTATAGAGTATTTTATCATAATGAAAATGTGGGTGGTGGGGCTTATAAGCTCAAGTTCCAAGTGAACCTAGAGTAGGGAAACAATCTGAGACATTTTCCCAGTAATAAAGCACAGCTACAAATGAATCATTAAAGCATTTGTTTATTCTGTAGAGGTTAATGTTTTAATTAGAAATAAATGAGCAATCCTGCAGTAGAAAGTATACTTGAGACTTAAGGTTAATTAAACATTTCCTCTAATATTTCATATTTACTGTGACTTTTCTTTTACTATTTCAGAGTACTGTTCTGTCTAGCATTTCCCGCTATTCTCGTCGTGGCACACCATGTTCCCCTGCTGCGGCCTTACTGCTGTCTCCTCAGAGCAAATCTACCTGCTCCGTATCCAAATTGAGTCCTGAGAACCAGGAGCCCCTAATCCAGTTGGTCCAGGCCTTTGTTCGACAGATCCAGAGATAAAAGATCAACCATCACGTTAAACTTTAATGCTTTTCCAGATCTGGACTGTATATAACTTCATTTGAAACAATTTACAGTGTCAGTTTTTACTGACCAAAGGTAATGTGAAAACATCAGGTTGGCAACTTTATTTGAAGCTGTTCTTGAAAACCCTTTTTTTCTGGGTAACAGTCTTGAAGTTTGCCATTCCTTTGTCTCAAAGCTAAAGGATTGAATTACGTTACAGAAAATAATCATGGCAGACTATTAGAATAAATGGCAGCTGTTCCTAAACAATTGAAGAATTGTACAGTAGCATCCATTACTAGTTCCATGACAATAGAGAGCCAACTTTATTGAAACCGTTTTAAAAATGTTCTCTTGTATTGTAGAACTGTGAAGTGTTAATGAATAGGAGGGGGGGGGGTCAAGAAAAGGCATTCTGAAGAAAGATCATGCTCTGTGTAACAATACATTTTTATATTGCCTCTTTAAATCTAGTTTTATTAATATAAAACATGTTCCTCATTCTGAATGTTTGCCAGTGAGAGTAGCTGTGGAAACAGTGCTGTCTGGTTGGATTTGTGTGTTGCAAGCATCCTTATTAAGACTTTTCTGCTAGAAACAGCATTTTGGATTGGTTAGGAATGCTAGGACAGTTTATAACCCTTTTACAGCTATTCATTACTTTATATGCCACACATTTCATCCTTTGGGCATTTCCTGCAGAACTTACCAAAGAATCTTGGATGTGTATTTGCAGCTGCTTTGTCCTGTGTGCACGTATTATTCATTACTAGGCATTTAGACTGACTAAAGGAGTTACTTGAACAAAGAAATAGTACCAAAAACAAGTACTGGTGAACTATTGGAAGCACGTTTAAAGCAATTTTAGTTACTTAAGAAGTAAGATCTGCGGTTCAAATAAGTAAAATACTCTTGTTCTAGAAGAATTGATAGGTGAGTTTAAAAAAAATCTTTTCATGAAGAAACACTGAATTTGGTTTTAATGAGATGCATGGGTGCTCTTATTTTCATTTGAGATTTTGCAGTCATTGGAGGTAGCCCTGCATGACTCTTCTGTCATAAGCTGGAGTCTGCGATCAGAGGCATCGTTGGGCTGTATTTTCCTCTGTTGGCTATAAAGAACTTTCAAGTGTGGACCCACTACTTTATATTTCAGTGAAGAAAACATACTTCTGTTTCCTAAAACTATCTAGCCTACTACACCAGCAATAGCTAAGAACTTTTAAAAAGTTTAACTGACCTCCCAATGTGCACTATATTTTAACAACATTACAGCTCCATGTTCCGCCTGGATTCAAATTTCACCAAATGTTCTGACATCCCATTGTCTTTGATGCCAAGTGTGGCAGGGAATTTGCTGAGGTAATGAGGCATTGTGATTGAAAGCAATTTTTCAAAACTTCACTATGATTAAGGCTGCTGATTAATTGTTAAATATAAAAAAATCATTGAATATAAATCCCAAAATGCTGGTTAAAAATAGTGTTACCTGGTAGTAAAGATACTCCAGCAGTGAGTTTAACTGGAAACAAGGAACACATTCCGCAAAAAGTGAACATTTAGGAATCTTGTCATAAAAAGGAGTTTGCCATACAGTCACTAACTGCTCCTACGATTTTTGTAATAGACGCAAACAACTTGATTGAAAGACTCACCATGCCGTCACTTTGTTAAACTGCCATTCATTATTGATTGAAAGACTCACCATGCCGTCACTTTGTTAAACTGCCATTCATTATTTGTAACTTATTGTTGGGAATATTGTTTAATTCTACCATTGTACATGTTCGTCTGCCTTTTTTGTGAGTGTTTGTTTTTAAAGCTTTTAAAAAGCTGAGGAACAAATTGAAAATGTTGTGATGACGGTTCCTGGTCTGAACATACTGCCAAGGCTGGGTGCAGACCACTGATCTGTCAAATGCATTCACTTCAGTAAGTTCAACCACTATATTTTAATTTCATTGTCAGTGCTCTTCCAGATCAGCTGTTGGTATTTTGATTGCCATTCAGCTTTTAATTATTGAACTTTTTTCTTTTACCGAGGGAAGTAAATTTACTGCTGAATTTTACTTGATGCATCAAAACTAGTTTATATTTTTACTCGCGTCTTTCTTTGCAATCTTTCAGTTTGCTACACCACCTGGGTTCCACTTGGTGTCAGACTGTGTAACATTTTTTAAAAAGCCTTTGTTAATTGCCACACATGTGGGGTGTTCAGCAGGATTGCTGCTTGATAAAAACAATTCATCCCCCCATGGCATTTCCAGAGTTCATAACTCTTCTATTTATTGCAGTGCCAAAGCTTGAAAAAGTAACTTGCAGGCAGAAATCTGTAGGTTTCACAACCTTGCATTTGAGGAAAAAAATTAAATTATTTTGACTACTTCCTCCACTGCCTGTCTCAGCTTAGAAATTGTGTAAGAGCTGCTTTTGTTTCTCTCCTCCAAGCCCAGACTGGGACATCAAGTTTGTGAAAGTCCAGTGTTTTATTTTAATAGGGATGCTGATTTAAACAGAGTGGCTGTTTTGCATGACAATTAAAGAATAGAAGCAAACTTGTTTTGTTATCCAAAACTTATATTGTAAAGCATGTTTCAATATTAAAGATTTTTTTACAATGGGTAAAAACTTTTGGGATTTTTATGGGGGGGCCAAAACAAATTTATTTATGAACATTCCTGATAAAGCACGTATACACGTTTTAGTTCGACAATAATATGGGGAAGATTATTAGTATTTGGAAATATCAATGTTGTATATAAAGATGTGAAAATTAGGCAAAAGTAGTTGAGGCTAAAGTTTCAGCAACTATCCAGATTTAATTTGATCCTTTCAGGCTGAGAAAATATTGTGCTAAATTTGATTGTTTGACTTCTCAAATGAAGGCACATGTAACTATTTATTTTACAATGATTTTCCGATGCAGAGGAAATGGCTGTTCTAGTAGTAGTTCGGAACAATGGTGAAAAAATACTGCTGTATATTTTAAAATAGAAGTAAGTCATACTTGACATCAAAGTGGAAAGTTGGTCAGTTCTAAGGTAGAACTGATCTTTTCAATTTTAAGTAATACAATTCATTACTATTGGACAACAGACTATCAGACCTTTGGATAACTGCACAGAATGTATCAAATCTGTAAATAGTGTTTTTAAATAACTTTAGAATAGAAACACCATACCTGTGCATGCAACTTCACCTGTAAATAACAAAGTGCCTAGGTTTCACAGCTACCATATCTAACTGAACTACATAAAATGACTCAGCATGTTTATTGTACAAGTCCTGCTGTTCTCTTCCTGTCGGGAGTTAGTTTTTTAGTCTTCATTACAGTTGAAAGTTTTTCACTTTATACTATTGTTTGAATTCTTGTTTAATATTCCTGAATAAAATGTGGATATACATTTTCATTATAGTGTATTCTTGTATAGTTACAATGCTGGTATCGGCTGGGCAATGTGGAAAATTGCCCTCTGAGTCTTGTCCATTCGTTGGATAAAGAATGACCTCCAGCAATCCCTATTACAATCTATTGGTTGACCAGTAGTTTTGGTCTTCAGACTTATGTTTGCTAAAAGCAAGCCTCACCTTGTTCAACTTTTCCTAATGAGCATATTCACTTCTAATGCAGATCCTCACGATCAAGGATGACTCACTTCAACTCCAGATAAATCCAATGTATGACTTTCAGGCAGAGCAGGTGGTGCTGGCGAGGTCAGGCAAATGAGGTGTTTGGAGATTTGTGTGCTCTCTGTTGCTCAGTGTTCCGTGCCTTCCTGATTAAACTTTGATTTTAGTTGGTCACAAACCAGGGACTTCCTCGAGTTCCAAGAGGTGCTTTGAGCACATCCTTAAGAGGGGGTTTCTGCTGTCTGAAAGTCTCCTGCCCCAAACATGTTCCAAGGAGAGCCTGGTGTCAGGCATACGAATGATATATCCCACTTAGCAGAGCTGGTTTTGAGTGATTAGCAACATGACACTGGCGTGCTGGGTTACAAGAGGATGCTATTGGTGGACTACTTGTCTTGTCCCCGGATTTGGAGGATCTTGCAAAGCAATCACTGGTGGTACTTCCCCAGTGCTTTGACGTGCCTGCTGTAGATTGTCCAAGTCTTCGACACATATAGGAGAGCTGGCATCACCGCAAACTATAACCTTAACCTCTGGTTTCAGATCCTGGTCCTCAAATACTTTCTTCTTCAGTCTATCTAGTGCCCCCTTTGGTACCTGCCTGATGTTTTCTTCTGATATTTTTTGATTGAATTTTGTAGCGTACATTTCCAGAAATTGTGATCAAAAACATTTTGTTTGTATATTTAGTCATAAATGTATAAAGCTCAAACTATTGTATGGAAATGCATGTTTTGAGGAAACAATTGCTTACTGAAATCCTATTCACAGTAACTCAAGAATAAGTTTCACCACTGGATAGAATCTAAATGCTTAATTGAATTATTAATGGGAAAGGAATAGTGTTTTTGCTTCTTAAAATATCCCCAATCCAACTTTAAAGAAATAGTTGTTACTGAATATTTTTGCTCAAAAATGCAAAGAAACAGATGAGAATTTTAAGTGTATAATGGAACTTTTAGTAATCCAGGTAGTAGTTTTGGACATGTGGAGATTGGTGATCAAATAGTTGAGGTATAAAGTGATTCATGATTACAGACTTAGTTAGGAAGCTCCTGAAAGAGTACAGCTTATGCAAATCACTTCCAATGCAATTTAGATTTCTTGCAAATTTGACCATTGCAAAGAACTGTTTTTTGTGTGTTGGGAATCCTGAATCAGAACACAAACTATTCTAATCTATAACTCGGGAACATTAATGCATCTGAAGGAGCCACAGAGGCTACAATGAAAGTGGTCTAAATATTGTACAATTTTTCAACAGCTTGGGAGGAAATCTAACATGCCATGCACAGATCAGAGGTAGAAGAAATTACAATGGGCTGTAACAACTGGAGTTACGTTTGGTGACAGGTTAGCAGAAAATCTGAGCCAATTGCTTATGCATCCTGACCCAAGTGAAATGTAGCAGTAATGGTATCCAGTTCTGCTTTCCCCCCGGTTTACAACTCTGCACTTTGGTGAAATGAAGAGGCACCAGGTTCCCACTGAATTTGATTGTCTCTTTAATCTGCAGTCTGCTGCATGCATTGTAAACATGAATGTTAGCCTTTATTTATAAAAAAATGTTACACATCTGAAATGGTTGCAGGAACATGACAGTTTAGAATATACAAGTAATACTCAAGCAAAGATGAGGCCGGCATCGGCAGTGTTAGGCTGTGACTCTGGGAGAATTTCTTTAAAAAGTTAGGGCACTTTGACAACTTCTAAGTTCTTTGAGCAATTAGTACAACACATTTCAACAATAAGGTAACACGATTCAGTTTAAACACATCTGCTCAAGACTCTAGAAAATTTATCATTTTGATTACTTGTATTATTTGCATCACAGTTAACCAATCTAGTTTAATTTAACTGGGTCCCACATCTAGATTAAGCAGCCACCAGTCTGTGGTCAGAACCAATTAAAAAAACAAATTAATTAAGAGTTTGAGACATATCATTTACTTAGTCCCCAAGTCAGCTAGTTATTAACAGGTGCCATGGCATAAGCTTTCCAATTACACACAATCTTGAGCATAATTATGCAGCATGTTTAAAGTGACCTACTCCTGTGTGTTAAACTGTAGCTGGTGTTATGTTCCACACCACAAAATCATAAAGTAAGGTGCTTTGGTAAGGTCTCAGTGGGTGGCCCTGTATGTGGAAATGCCCTGTGCTCCCTTTTATTCAAAACTAAAAGAAAAATTAAATCAGAAAAAATGGCTCTTCAGAGGTTACTTTTTTAATATATCTATATATATATAAAATGTTGAAGTATATATACAAAAAATGCTGTATTGATTGTGAAGTTACTATTTTGGCAACAAAAAGAAAACAATGGACATAAAAGCACTATTCAAAAGTTAAGTGGACATTTTTCTAGGCTGTTGAGAATCCATCAGTGAGTCAGCACAAATTCAAATGGTTATGACTTCAGATTTAACATTAATTTGCTTTCCCAAGTGCATTGTGCTTATTTTTTCACAAATATTTTCAAAGTTGTAAATCCAATCCTATTTAATCTGATCCAATTTACTGGAGTTTCATATTTTAAAGCAAAAGTATTCCACACAGCTGTATCATGCACCAATGTTTTCCATTTTTAAATCTTGCCAGCAGAGAAATACAAAAATGACGACAACTATCTCCAAAAGGTCAAATTAACAACTCGTGGGATTGGGGGGGGGGGGGGGGGGGGAGGAGGGGCAGCAAGGGCAAGATGGTCTCTTTTAGTTCAACACTTCAGTACAATGCACTTCAGCTGTGAAGTTACCAATAAGTAGCCCTAGACCAAAACCCAAACACAGTGCCCAACAACCAATTGATACTGCTGATTTTTTAAAACAAGATGGTACTAAATTTAGTTGTTTGAAATGTGTGGTAACCAAGATGAGTCTAAACAAGTGCATTGCTATTAAGAATGCAAGTCTGCCAAAGATACATTCCATTCAACTGGAGTTTATAATACCTATTTGTTTCTATGCAACTGAACACAATTCTACTCTCAAAGAATTCTCGCAAACTTTAACATCCACCTTGCATTTTAACGGTTTGTTAAGGCTCTTGTAAATTTCAGGTAATGTTTAAGGGTCAATTGAAAATACTGTTGAAATATAATTGTTAGTTCTGCACTGTTCTGCAATGAACAAATATCTTCTGATAAGCACAATTCACTCAAGATAGGACAATCTAGATCACATACTTCCCTGTTATTGAATGTTACTCAAAGATGGAGGCCCAGTAAGGCTGAAAGCAAACATATACATTTTTAGTCAAAAAAATCCCAAAATCTCCAAATTGCAATGAGAATTGAACAATTCAAGGTGTCTGTGGTTCCTTTAATTCAGCAAACTACAATACCATTTCTGAATAATTTTCCATAGGAAATACTTTTACCTGACTGGACAGAAGAAAAATTTGAATATTTAATAAAAGCACTTTGTTGCTTAGTTAAAAGTGGGGAAGCATAATTGAAACCTCAACCTCAGCTAACATTTGAACTGCATTCCACAGGAGAGCTTCATTACTTCCAAGGCTACAAAATTAAGCACCTGGGACATAATATCATAAAGGAGAAACTGGGAGACTTTTCCCTCAAATACTAATCTGCTCTGAAAGGGCTTTTGTCACTATCACGCTAAAACAATGGGCTCAATACAACTGCATTCTGCCCCATATGGATGGAGTTTCAGAGAAAGACAAAATGGCTCCACAAATCTGAATTCAAGTATGTTCCTAACAAAGTCAGATTTGAATTGATGTACCATTTTACAAAATTAAACACCGGGGCATGGGAGTATCCAATGGAAGATGATTAGACCGGGAGATAGCACATATTTCAATTTTAACTCAAAAGATTTCTCTCTTAAATCAAACAGAGGCACAAATATACCGCATCACATTGTTATTGATGTGGGCCGATATGATCAAAATTATTTTACTTGTTATCACGCAGTAAATACTATGAAGTAATTTACTGGTATGTGAAGTTTTCACTATTGTCAATTCTCACTGTTGGGACAAACACCAAAGACTTTAGATTAAAATAGTGCATGGGCACAGCTGGGAAATCAAAACTGGGAATCTGAGGGCACAACTGGTACCCTGTGATTTAATAATTCATCAACCTTGTTAAAGTGAAATATTAACAGAATATGGGGGGAGTACTTTCTTGTTCTATATTTGCTGCGCAGGGGATTCAGATTGAAGTTAGAAGAATCTTTAGGGCAAAGGTTAAGGCCATTTCTGAGGACATCAATACATTTCTGATGAACAGATACTTGGTTGACAGGAAAGTATGGTGGTGATTTAACCAATATAAATCTTAAAATGATAAAATTTCAATAGCAGGGATGGAAAATCAATATCATTCAACCAGTTTTTCCAAATAGTGACTAGATCATCACACAGAATTAAATCAGTTTCGTCTTCCATTACCAGGGGTAAATGTTGGCAGCTTAGTTGGTGAAAGTCAGTGGATGTGTTGATGACAAAGTCTTGGCAGCAAGTATCATGAATGGACTACAGTTGTTGGCAGCTGATCCATTCTAGCGTTCATGCTATGAAATGTAAATCCTGGTAAGCAAGACCGATTTTATGAAGGTTTCTAGGAATGCAGGTAAAAGTAAATATTTTAATAAACTAAGGAACGGTTTGATTCTTTCACGGGACGTGAGCGTCGATAGCAAGGCCAGCATTTGTAGTCCATCCCTAATTGCCCTCAAGTTGAATCAAGGAGGCAATTCAAATACCTAGGGTTCATAAGTATAGAAAATGGCTGATGTCAGAAGCTGGTGAAGTTAAAATGGAAAAAGAAACTGCATTTAATAGAAAGATATTGATTATACAATTGAAATAAGAATTGAGGAAAATATTAGTGACAATAGAGAAAGTATCAAGATCGAGAGGGAGTAAATGAGCGATACATCAGAACCACTTAAAAATGGGAGATCATGTGGAGAAGAGAAGCACAAGATAGAGTGGTTTGGAGAAAGAAGAATTGAGTTGGAACTTGTCTAAGACAGACCATTAAGTATGATAATGACACCAAATAGGTGATGGTTAAAAATATAATACAAGAAAGAGACACCACCTGCTGCAATGCCCTCTAATTCTTACTTCATACCGGCATCTGAAGTACAATTTTAAATGACCAAGTATTTGGGGATTCATTGCAAATCTAATTGCTACAGTTGTTACTTTGTAGATGGACATCAAAGGAATTTTACGCAATCTGCTAACACATCATTTACAATGAGAATTTCAATAGAAAGCCCAATGAAACATGAAACTTCCAATTCCTGCTGGTATAGGATCAGAATTTCTTTCAGGCTTAAGGATGCACTGAAGACTAAGCTGAGTACCAGAAATTGATTCAATGCTTTATGCTATCCACTTAACATGCAGGCCAGGAAACACAAAGCCAGTAAGTTATCTCACTGGGTATTTCAAATTTTAGGTTAACTAAATCAGCAAACCTGACTTTAAATGCTGATATATTAATTGTATCACAGGTAATACTCTGCTGAGTATAAAACATGCAAGCTAATTGGAAATCTTATCCAAAATTTAACTCTGATGCCCAGGCGATGCCAATTATCATTGGTTTTCTATTATGGGATACAAACTACCAATACTCTGGAAATTGTGAAATACTTTTCCTAGAAATGGTACTTTGCTCGAGCTAATGATTTAGTAAATACAGTATTCAACATCCAAATATAAAACCGTTCAAATGTCTTATTTTGATAGCCTGTAACAAAACTTAAAAACTATATAAAATTATCGCTGCCAGCTCAAGTTCAACTCAATTGTAACCTCCAATGGAGGCCAAACATGGCCACTCCGGACAACTTGGAGAGTATGTATTTCACTGTTCACAAAGATTACGAGTTGTTTTGACTTATACCGCCCTTTTCTATTAACTTTAAGAGGATGATGCACCTCTTTTATGACAATCCGTTGTGATCACACTCAGTGGGTGTCCGTTTTTAATCTATATACCATTTAACCAACCTCTTTCTGATCTTCCATGACTGACATTTTAAAATCAGATATAATCAAACCAATTTAGGTTGCCATTGTTTGATAAAGAAACCAATCTCTGCATCCAAAATTACCCCAAATCAAGGACAAACCTGCTTACTCTGTTCATTTTAGCCAATTGGAGGTTAGGAAATAGAGTGAAAAGGAAGTCCTTTGGGCCAGCACTTGAAGTAAATCTCGCATACAGGTGATTTCCTTTTTTACTTACTGCAACAGCAAAAGGGGCACAAGTTGTCATCACATCACTCTATGGACGTATCTCAACGCAAAAATGTTTTCTTTTCCAACATGCTTTCTGAATTCTGAATAGGTTAATGGGCATGTGCTCGTACAACCAAACTACTACTGCAGGTGTCACCCACCTGGTAGTGAGGACAGGCCCTGCATGCATCTAAATTAATATTAATTTAATACAACAAATGTAGACCAGGACAGAAGAATCTGAAGCTCACAGACTGGATTTAACCGCTTCGCTGTGTCAGTATTCAAGTTAAAAAATATTATTCCTATTCCAATTTCAATTTTTTAATAATTCATAACGTGACTGAATCTTAGGAAATTGACTATATTATGTGGCAACTAAATTTGAAATTTCTGGGATGCACTCGGTGAGATCATAGTTGAAATAAAACATGTGCCATTTAACAACTATTTTATACAGATTCTGGTGTTCATACAAGCATTTAATCCACTCATCAAATATATCTATGGCTTGTTCAATCTTGCAAACTGAACCATCTGCTGACGAACAGGACCTGCAGTGAAAATGGCACTGAAAGATGATTTTCAGGTTAAAACACCTCCTTTTGAGGAAACCAAAAATATCAGCACGTTTGACAATATATTTCAGGGTATCCATGCATTTTTAATCAACTATATTGTATTTCCTTCCTATTCGAAGTCTGTGCTAGTGAAAGTGTTAAAACTAATAATGCCAATTGCTTAAACCTACACAATAATTTAGTCAGCATGGTGACACTGAAAATAATCAACATGGACTTTTGCATGTACAAGTGCATTATTTTCCTTAGCTGAACTAATGTACTAGATCATTATTGAGAGTCACTTTCCAATCTCCTAAATGCAGGAAGGAAACATTTCCGGTTGAACAAATAATTATCCCAATAATCAAACATGATTTCAGATTCCCTTTCTAGATGTGCAGACTTAGGCAACATTAATAGCCTGAATGTGTGCCTAACAACCTAAAGCAGCAAGGGTGACATTCTACCCAGCAGCATCTATTTTTTCACAAGTTAATATGAAGACCTG
The DNA here is from genome assembly GCF_964213995.1 of Mustelus asterias. Taxonomy (NCBI): domain Eukaryota; kingdom Metazoa; phylum Chordata; class Chondrichthyes; order Carcharhiniformes; family Triakidae; genus Mustelus; species Mustelus asterias. The sequence continues at coordinate 12,679,797 of NC_135813.1, forward strand.
GTAAATAGAGGTGAATTCACTGACTAGTTTAAGAGTTGATCAGTCAAACTCAGTAGACAACCCTACTGCTTTGAAGAGTTAATTTGTGGAGTTAATGTGTAGACTATGTACAGAAACCTCCAGTCAACTTCAGAACTTTCTCCCATTACTGAAAATGATCAACTGCAGCTCAATTCTCAACAGTAAACAAAAAAAGAGACAGTCCTTTAAAAAAAACTCTGCTTAACATTTTAAAACCCCATAATGCAGAGTCCATGCACAAAATGTACAACCACATGTGGTAACACCTTATGAAAGTCTGCTAATTGATGACTTTGAACAATGGTTAGGAGCAGTCCCAGCCCTTTCAGTACCAGCCTGGCTAAAATATGTCCAGTCTCTATGTACAATGAATTTGCCTTTCCCAACAAATCCTCAATTACTGGCAGTCATACTCATGCAAAAAAAAAAAATCCAATACAGCACATCAAACTAGTATTCTGGTATTTACAATGAGCCAGTCTTTCTCCTACAGTACAGAATTATATTTTAAGGTTTCCTGTGCAATTGCTAGTACCACTATTTGTTACTCTATAAACAGAAGTCCACAATTAGTGAGTGAATTGTCGTACCCTTGTACCTAACAATGTCAAAATAGTCTCCAAAGCAGAGTCTATCCGCAGATCACTTGGAGTCTGCCAGTTAAAGTGAGCTGTATGAATGGGTCCAACACAGGACTCGTAAAAACAGCTTGGCACGGATGGTAGGAAAGGAAATTGAATGCAGGCAATGGCATAAAACTTGGAACGTTTCCCTAGAGTGGTGCCACCTGTTCTACGATCTTGTTCAGAAACAAATCTCCAAAAAGGTGAAGCACACTGGTATGAACTGGCTTCTGCAGCTCAATTTAAGTAAAGTAAGTCACGTAATGGGGTTCATTAGCTGCCATCTAAGGTTTAGCCTTCCTGTTGAATCCTAGGTTTTCTCTTCACGCTCTGTTTTCCGTCGCTGAATGTTGCGCGGTTTGATTTTTAATGATAGTTCCCACAGCGCTTCCTCTGCTAGGTGGTCGCTGAAGTCATTGAAGAATGTAACAATGTCATCAATGCGCTTTAGTTCATAATGACTGAAACAAGAAGAAAACAAAGTTATTGTCACTATTAGAACCTTAATTGTGTTACACATGGTGGTGGTGGGGGGGACGGACGCAGGAGTTATAAGAAATAAAGAAATGGACTTTGACATTCAAAACTCATGGCTTTTTGAAGACACCCAGCAAAGGGAAGTTACACGAGGGCTCATGCATGAAATACTGTGCACTTCAAGAATTTTATCTTCGCTATGTGGTCAGAGAACAAAGAACAATACAGCCCAGGAACAGGCCCTTCGGCCCTCCAAGCCCGCGCCGCTCCCTGGTCTAAACTAGACCATTCTTTTGTTTCCCTCCATTCCCACTCCGTTCATATGGCTATCTAGATAAGTCTTAAACGTTCCCAGTGTGTCCGCCTCCACCACCTTGCCTGGCAGCGCATTCCAGGCCCCCACCACCCTCTGTGTAAAATATGAGAGTTTATGAAATACAACTCAGTCATCTTTTCCTTCAAGGAGGAGAAAGAAAATCACTCCAGTCCGTTATGCAGCTCCGGACAAAATTCAACCTGTCCATCACTTGGAGAAGGCAGTGTTGTTGGCTTCTTGGGAATCAAAGTACATAAATACACATCAGCTAAAAAAAACTAAAAAGGGTCAATTCTAAAACTGCGTCACGGTGCCTTGGCAACAGTCGATCTAAAACAGTAGTTACCTAGCTATTAGTGTGAATCCATAATCACGAGTTGGCTTCGTATCTACTTATTCAGAGTGAAGTAAATTGTGTATTTTTGTGGAAAGTCTCATGAACACTTACGCTTGCTGGAAACGTCGCATACTGTCCAATATATTAAACTGTTGCCACCGTTTAGAAAAGTTGATTTTTCCATCAATAAGATCTGGGTTGCCAAGGTGCACAAAGGTCAAGTCCTGCAGAATGAGACCCCTGTAGAAACAAAATAGTCACGATCAAAAGTTTTCTGCAAGCTATCTGCTCGAGTGTGAAGCTAAGAACATAGAACATAGAAAGTCACAGCACAAACAGGCCCTTCGGCCCACAAGTTGCGCCGATCACATCCCCACCTCTAGGCCTATCTATAGCCCTCAATCCCATTAAATCCCATGTACTCATCCAGAAGTCTCTTAAAAGACCCCAACGAGTTTGCCTCCACCACCACCGACGTCAGCCGATTCCACTCACCCACCACCCTCTGAGTGAAAAACTTACCCCTGACATCCCCCCTGTACCTACCCCCCAGCACCTTAAACCTGTGTCCTCTCGTAGCAACCATTTCAGCCCTTGGAAATAGCCTCTGAGAGTCCACCCTATCCAGACCCCTCAACATCTTGTAAACCTCTATCAGGTCACCTCTCATCCTTCGTCTCTCCAGGGAGAAGAGACCAAGCTCCCTCAACCTATCCTCATAAGGCATGCCCCCCAATCCAGGCAACATCCTTGTAAATCTCCTCTGCACCCTTTCAATGGCTTCAACATCTTTCCTGTAATGAGGTGACCAGAACTGCGCGCAGTACTCCAAGTGGGGTCTAACCAGGGTCCTATAAAGCTGCAGCATTATCTCCCGACTCCTAAACTCAATCCCTCGATTAATGAAGGCTAGTACGCCATACGCCTTCTTGACCGCATCCTCCACCTGCGAGGCCGATTTAAGAGTCCTATGGACCCGGACCCCAAGGTCCTTCTGATCCTCTACACTGCTAAGAATGGTACCCTTCATTTTATACTGCTGCTCCATCCCATTGGATCTGCCAAAATGGATCACTACACACTTATCCGGGTTGAAGTCCATCTGCCACTTCTCCGCCCAGTCTTGCATTCTATCTATGTCTCGCTGCAACTTCTGACATCCCTCCAAACTATCCACAACACCACCTACCTTGGTGTCGTCAGCAAACTTACCAACCCATCCCTCCACTTCCTCATCCAGGTCATTTATGAAAATGACAAACAGCAAGGGTCCCAGAACAGATCCCTGGGGCACTCCACTGGTCACTGACCTCCATGCAGAGAAAGACCCCTCCACAGCCACTCTCTGCCTTCTGCAGGCAAGCCAGTTCTGGATCCACAAGGCAACAGCCCCTTGGATCCCATGCCCTCTCACTTTCTCAAGAAGTCTTGCATGGGGGACCTTATCGAACGCTTTGCTGAAGTCCATATAGACCACATCCACCGCTCTTCCTTCGTCAATGTGCTTGGTCACATTTTCAAAGAACTCAACCAGGCTCGTAAGGCACGACCTGCCCCTGACAAAGCCGTGCTGACTACTTTTGATCATACTAAACTTCTCTAGATGATCATAAATCCTGTCTCTCAGGATCCTCTCCATCAACTTACCAACCACTGAGGTTAGACTCACCGGTCGGTAATTTCCCGGGCTGTCCCTGTTCCCTTTCTTGAATATAGGGACCACATCCGCAATCCTCCAATCCTCCGGAACCTCTCCCGTCTCCATCGACGATGCAAAGATCATCGCCAAAGGCTCCGCAATCTCCTCCCTCGCCTCCCACAGTAACCTGGGGTACATCCCATCCGGTCCCGGCGACTTACCAACCTTGATGCCATTCAATAGTTCCAACACATCCTCTTTCTTTATGTCCACATGCTCGATCCTTTCTGTCCTCCGCAATCCAGCAGTACAACCACCCAGATCCCTTTCCACCGTGAATACCGAGGTAAAGTATTCATTAAGCACCTCCGCCATTTCTAACGGTTCCGCACAAACTTTTCCCCCTTCACCTTTTAAGGGTCCTATGCCTTCACATCTCATCCTTTTACTCTTGACATATTTGTAGAAAGCCTTGGGATTCTCCTTAATCTTACCCGCCAAGGTCTTCTCATGACCCCTTCTCGCTCTCCTAATTTCCTTCTTAAGCTCCTTCCTACATCGCGTATACTCCTCTAAATCCTTAACACCTCCTAGCTCTCTGAACCTTCTGTACGCCTCTCTTTTCTTATTTACCAGGTTCATCACAACCTTCGTGCACCACGGTTCCCGTACCCTACCAACACCCCCCTGTCTCATCGGAACGTTGTCATGCAGAGCTCCAGACAAACATTCCTTGAAAATCCTCCACTTTCCTTCGGTACTTTTCCCCAAGAATGCCTCCTTCCAATTTACCCGTCTAATTTCCTCCCTGATGACACTGTATTTCCCTTTACTCCAGAGAAACACTTTCCTAGCCTGCCTGACCCTATCTCTTTCCAATGCTATCGTGAAGGAGATAGAATTATGATCGCTATCCCCAAGATGTTCACCCACCGAGAGATCCTCCACCTGTCCAGGTTCATTAGCCAGCACCAGATCAAGAACAGCCTCTCCTCTAGTAGGCTTATCCACATACTGTGTCAGGAAACTCTCCTGGACACACCTAACAAACTCCTCTCCATCCAAACCCCTAGCCCTAGGGATATTCCAATCTATGTTTGGGAAATTAAAATCTCCCATCACGACAACTCTGTTATTCCTACATCTCTCCAGGATCTGTTTCCCCATCTGCTCCTCAACATCTCTGTTACTATTGGGCGGCCTATAGAAAACACCCAGCAAAGTTACCGACCCCTTCCTGTTCCTAACCTCCACCCACAGAGATTCCGTAGTCAGTCCCTCCACGGCGTCCACCTTCTCTACAGCCGTGACACTATCCCTGATCAACAGTGCCACTCCCCCCCCTCTCTTGCCTCCCTCCCTGTCCTTCCTGAAACATCTAAAACCCGGCACCTGAAGCACCCAGTCCTGTCCCTGAGACATCCAAGTCTCCGTAATGGCCACCACATCACAATTCGAAGCAGCAATCCACGCTCCAAGCTCATCCACTTTATTCACTACACTCCTGGCATTAAAATAGACACATCTCAGACCTTCAGCCTGAGCACTTCCCTTCTCCCTCACTCGTCCAACCTCCCTCTTACCCTGTCTACATTCCTTATCTATTTGCGAGCTAACCTCCTCGCTCTCAGTCCCCTCATTTCGATTCCCTCCCCCCAACCTTTCTAGTTTAAAGTCTCACCAGTAGCCTTAGCCAACCTTCCCGCCAGGATATTGGTCCCCCTGGGATTCAAGTGCCACCCGTCTTTTTTAAACAGGTCACACCTGCCCCTAAAGAGGTCCCAATGATCCAAGTACCCAAATCCTTGTCCCTTGCTCCAGTCCCTCAGCCACGCATTAATTCTCCACCGATTCCTGTTCTCACTCTCCCGCGGCACAGGCAGCAATCCCGAGATTACTACCTTTGCATTCCTCTTTCTCAGCTGTCTACCCAACTCCCTATATTCTCTTTTCATGACCCCTTCCCTCTTCCTACCGATGTCAGCAGTACCTATATGCATCACGACCTTGGGCTCCTCTCCCTCCCCCTTCAGGATTTCTGGGACTCGACCAGAGACATCCCGGACCCCTGCACCAGGGAGGCAAACCACCATCCGAGAGTCCCGTCTGTGTCCGCAAAAACGCCTATCTGACCCTCTCACCGTAGAGTCCCCAATTAGCACTACCCTCCTTTCCTTACCCCTTTGCACTACTGGGCCAGGCTCAGCTCCAGAGACACTGCCACCGCTGCTTCCCCCAGGTGGGCTGTCCACCCCAGTAGTACTCAGACAGGAGTACTTATTATTAAGGGGCACATCCACCGGGGTGCTCACCATCACCCGAGCTTTCTCCTTCCTCACTGTTACCCAGTTACCCTCCTCCCGTGGTCCCGGTGTGACCACCTGCCGATAGCTCCTGTCAATGACCTCCTCACTATCCCTAACCCGGCGAAGGTCCTCGAGCTGCAATTCCAGTTCCCTAACATGGTCCCTTAGGAACCGCAGCTCAACACACCCAGCACAGATATGGTCGTCTGGGAGGCTAGGAGCCTCCAGGACCTCCCACATCCTACATTGGGAACAACATACTGGCCTGACAGTCATAATTGCCCTTTTAAACACAGGGAAAAAAGTGAATGAAGATTATTCCTCTCTGTTCCAAATTATTTCTACCAAGGTACCCGGAGAAAAGTAACTTATAAATAAAATTTTTTAAAAATAAGAAACTCACCCCTGCTCGCCCTTTCTGCCTAAGCCCGATGAGCCAAAGCCCCTCAGTTCTCACTCAGCTCCGTCTCACTCCGCTGCCCGCTCCCAACGCTGCCCGCTAGATAGTGGGACCTGCCTTTTAAACCTCCTGTGCACTAAAAAAAAACTCAAGAGACCCTTCCCAGTAAACCCCGCGGCCACTGCCGGTTGCGCGCCAAAATTTAAAACTAAATTAAATAAATAAATAACACCCGCGGAAAAGTACTTAAAACTAATTCTTACCCCAAAAATCCTGTCACCAGTCTCAGCTCTGCCTTTCTCCACAGCAAGAAACATGAGTATATTCCTGGCAGGAGCTTACAATATTTCTGCAGATGACTGATTTGGTGTTTGCATTTTGCAATCCATAACAATAAATGATGAATTATCCAGTTAACTCGTTATCAAGTTAACTAACCCCAAGTTAGTGGTTGCTACTATTTTGTATTCACGTTAACAAGGGTTGAGCTAAAGTTATAATTGAGTTATAATTTTATCTTGGTGATGAATGAGATAAAACAGTTGCTGGCAAGCATATGATTAATAGTTAGCACTGACAATCAAAAAGCGAACAGAAACCAAGTGAGTTAACCATTCTTCGGTGCACAGTTGTAGATTCGAACAAAGAAACATGAATCTCCAGTGATGAAGCACATGGATTTGAGATCAATTGTAGTCTTCAAGTGAAGCAGGGTTACATAGAACATAGAACATTACAGCGCAGAACAGGCCCTTCGGCCCACGATGTTGCACCGACCAGTTAAAAAAAAAACTGTGACCCTCCAACCTAAACCAATTTCTTTTCGTCCATGAACCTATCTACGGATCTCTTAAACGCCCCCAAACTAGGCGCATTTACTACTGATGCTGGCAGGGCATTCCAATCCCTCACCACCCTCTGGGTAAAGAACCTACCCCTGACATCGGTTCTATAACTACCCCCCCTCAATTTAAAGCCATGCCCCCTCGTGCTGGATTTCTCCATCAGAGGAAAAAGGCTATCACTATCCACCCTATCTAAACCTCTAATCATCTTATATGTTTCAATAAGATCCCCTCTTAGCCGCCGCCTTTCCAGCGAAAACAATCCCAAATCCCTCAGCCTCTCCTCATAGGATCTCCCCTCCATACCAGGCAACATCCTGGTAAACCTCCTCTGCACCCTCTCCAAAGCCTCCACATCCTTCCTGTAATGTGGGGACCAGAACTGCACACAGTACTCCAAGTGCGGCCGCACCAGAGTTGTGTACAGTTGCAACATAACGCTACGACTCCTAAATTCAATCCCCCTACCAATAAACGCCAAGACACCATATGCCTTCTTAACAACCTTATCTACTTGATTCCCAACTTTCAGGGATCTATGCACACATACACCTAGATCCCTCTGCTCCTCCACACTATTCAAAGTCCTCCCGTTAGCCCTATACTCAACACAACTGTTATTCCTACCAAAGTGAATTACCTCACACTTCTCCGCATTAAACTCCATCCGCCACCTCTCGGCCCAACTTTGCAACCTGTCTAAGTCTTCCTGCAGACTACGACACCCTTCCTCACTGTCTACCACACCACCGACTTTGGTGTCATCAGCAAATTTGCTAATCCACCCAACTATACCCTCATCCAGATCATTAATAAATATTACAAACAGCAGTGGCCCCAAAACAGATCCCTGAGGTACACCACTTGTAACCGCACTCCATGATGAATATTTACTATCAACCACCACCCTCTGTTTCCTATCCGCTAGCCAATTCCTGATCCAATTTCCTAGATCACCCCCAATCCCATACATCTGCATTTTCTGCAGAAGCCTACCATGGTGAACCTTATCAAACGCCTTACTAAAATCCATATATACCACGTCCACTGCCTTGCCCCCATCCACCTCCTTGGTCACTTTCTCAAAAAACTCAATAAGGTTAGTAAGGCACGACCTACCTGCCACAAAACCATGCTGACTATCACCTATCAATTCATTACTCTCCAAATAACTATAAATCCTATCCCTTATAATTTTTTCCAACATCTTGCCGACAACAGAAGTGAGACTCACCGGTCTATAATTCCCGGGGAAGTCTCTGTTCCCCTTCTTAAACAATGGGACAACATTCGCTAACCTCCAATCTTCTGGTACTATACCAGAGGCCAACGACGACCTGAAGATCAGAGCCAGAGGCGCTGCAATCACTTCTCTTGCCTCCCAGAGAATCCTTGGATAAATCCCATCCGGACCAGGGGATTTATCTATTTTCAGACCCTCCAGAATATCCTGCACATCCTCCTTATCAACTGTAATACTGTCTATTCTACTCCCTTGCAACCCAGTGTCCTCCTCAGCTATATTCATGTCCCCTTGCGTGAACACCGAAGAGAAATATTGGTTCAATGCTTCACCAATCTCCTCCGGTTCCACACATAACTTCCCTCTGCCATCTATAACTGGCCCTAAACTTGCCCTAACCAACCTTCTGTTCTTGACATACCTATAGAACGCCTTAGGATTCTCTTTAACCCTATCCGCCAAAGTCTTCTCATGTCCCCTTTTAGCCCTTCTAAGCTCGCTCTTCAACTCCCTCTTAGCCAATCTAAAGCTTTCTAGTGCACTACCCGAGTGCTCACGTCTCATCCGAACATAAGCCTCCTTTTTCTTTTTAACCAACAAAGAAACTTTTTTGGTGCACCACGGTTCCCTAGCCCTACCAATTCCTCCTTGCCTGACAGGGACATACCTATCACAGACTCGCAGTAGCTGCTCCTTGAAAAAACTCCACATGTCGGACGTTCCCAGTCCCTGTAATCTCCTAGTCCAACCTATGTTTCCTAATTCTCTCCTAATAGCCTCATAATTACCCTTCCCCCAGCTAAAACCACTGGCCCGAGGTTCATGCCTATCCCTTTCCATCACTAAGGTGAACGTAACCGAATTGTGGTCACTATCACCAAAATGCACACCAACTTCCAAGTCTAGCACCTGGTCTGGCTCATTTCCCAGCACCAGATCCAATATAGCCTCACCTCTAGTTGGCCTGTCTACATACTGAGTCAAAAAACCTTCCTGCACGCTTTGAACAAAAACTGACCCCTCTAACGAGCTAGAGCTATAACAATTCCAGTCCCTGGAATTGTTATAGCTCTAGAGAATAATGGCTGACAAGGACATACAGACTTTATTCAGTCCTCATTTGAGTGTCACTGGGTCTTTATAACAGAAATTTTGGAATCAGGACAATGTCCTTGTTTGCAATGGAAATTGCCTATGTAAACTTAAAACACTAATTACACTCTCCCGTTGGTAGTGGCACTGCTTCCACTAAGATGGCACTGGAACGAGGCAACTTCTTGCGAGTTGCGCCCAGCATAACTTCTAAAGATTTTTAATATGGAAATTCCATGCTGATATGTTATACTACTGACAGGTCTGTTGTACCATTCACATTTACAGGGTGGGTAGTACTTGCTTCAGTCAGAAGGTCAAAGGTCAAATCACATTTCAGAGACTTGGGCACATAAACTGTCACTTAAGTGCAGCACTGAAGGAGTGCTGCATGATTGGAGGTACCATCTTTTGGGTGAGGGGTTAAACCAAGGCCCTTTCCACCCTTTCAGGGAAACTTAGAAGATCCCAAGGTATTATTCAGAGAGAAGGGAGAAGGAAGTAGACATTATGAGGCTTTTTGGTGAGATCAGGTCAGCATGAGGGGTGAACAGATACAGCAGGAAACACTGAGCAACGGCCTGATAACAGCTCTCACAAATGCCACTGTGGAGATAACAACCATCTGCCATGTAAATATAAAGACTGAGTTAAATATAATAAAAGTATGTTAAAAGATGGCAATTAGTACGAGAGTGTGAAGTAAGAAAGAGTGTAATGCAAGCATGATTTCTTCCAGGTACTTGCAGTGTACACAGTTACATATAAACACGTCCAGGAACGAGTGAGTCATGGGCCTCCTGATTGGTCAGCATGAACAATGTTTGGTCACATACATGTCCATTAGTAACCAGGTTACAGAATAGAGAGAAAAATCATTACACTTACCAGCACCTGTAGCTCAATTGAAATACTATGCTCCCTATCTCTAATTCATTTCCCCCTAAATAGTAGATTTTCCAGCGATGAGCAACAAGCATGGACGTTCAGCTGCTGTGTACCACAGTCAATGCTTGAACTAGCAAATCCACACTCGCTGTGGACAACAGTTTATTCATCAATATTTTGAGACCCCATTCATCCTTCAGAACACAACCCATTTCATTACTCACAGGTAAGGTATACAAGGTGGTTCCACCTCTGCCAAAGCAGCTCGATATGCGCGGAATGAAGAGGAGCTATCAATGAGTGTACAGTACTCAGCCAGACCCTGTAAATCAAATGGTAAAAGTTAGTTCATCAAACAATGATGCAGTCCAATGTAGGGTGGCACGGTGGTTAGCATCAGGGTTCAATTCCCGGCTTGGGTCACTGTGCGGAGTCTGCGCATTCTCCCTGTGTCTGCATGGGTTTCCTCTGGCTGCTCCAGTTTCCTCCCATAGTCCGAGAGACATGTTGGTTAGATGCATTGGCCATGCTAAATTCTCCCTCAGTGTACTCGAACAGGCGCCGAAGTGTGGCGACGAGGGAATTTTCACAGTAACTTAATTGTTGTGTTAATGTAAGCCTACTTGTGACACTAATAAATAAATTTAAAACTTTAAGCTTTAAACTTAGACATGTAGAAGCCAGTTGAAGTGCTAAAGGTTTTCAGAGCCCTTGGCCATCCTCTAATTGTGGATAGGGAGATGGGACTTCATTGTGGGGTAGACTCAATTATGAATTATGTCAAGGCAAAAGATAGAAGAAAATAGAAAACAGCAACCTTCACAATGTCCTCCTGTTAAAGCAACCTTTCTAATTTGGAACCAATGCTGTTGAGAAGGCGACCAAACCGCGGTCACCAGATTCTTGGTCCAAGCAATAAAAACCCACCGGAAAATGGAGTCCACTATGGACAGGTGACTACATTCTAATTTTTCTTCAGCAGGTCTAGTATCCCAGAGCTAATTTCACAATTGAAATCCCACTTATGTCTATCCCTCCTTCCACACTGCACTAACTCCCAGGAGAATAGTTATTAGTTTTTTAGGCAATTGACAAACCAATGGTTGCATGACCAGCGTTATCTTCTGAGGCAAGGTGACACAAGGAAACATCAGTTAGATTAATGAGCAGTGGGCTCACCTTAGGAATGCTGTCATTATCCCCCAATCATAGTTTGTTAACCCTCACTAAACTGTGCTTTTACCATAAGGTTTGGCACAACTGTTAAGACTCTGCAATCCAATCATGATTGGCACAGGCCCTTTAACACACAAGCATATGGTCTTGAGCAACTTTTAGACAACACTGTCTAGCAGCTGCTGTGCCAAGCCTCAGTTTTGTCAGCAACGTGGCAGGCATCTGCTTTCAGCAAAGTGGTAGAATCCATACAGAACAGCTTGCTTTGTGTCAAGTACCATGATGTTTCAGATTCCAAATCCTTGTTGCGCACCAGGCTGACTTGTCACTACTTGGTTAATCTAAGTCTCTACCCAAGGTACTTCGTAAAGAGACGGGTTCATCATGAGACTTACTCCCTCTTCACAGTATCAAGTCACAGGTCAATGTCTTTCTTCAAACTTATCTTGTTCAATTATCTACTTTGCTATGAATGTCTTCAGTCATTTTTCTTAGTTTTCAACTTCCTACCAATCTTTCAAAGTTTCTTCCTTGTAACTATTTCATCGTTGTTTTTCATTTACTTTTTTATTTGCTGCCACCGTTTCTCTCCAAGTTCAATTTAATGCACAATTTCAAAGCATGTTAACTAAGCTGACTGCTGTGGACAGTTGGAGGCTATTTAGACCCAGTTTTGAGGCAACTTTGAATCCACATAAAAGCGTCATTAAAAACCTAGTAAGTGGGTGGAGATTTGCGAATTCAAAAGATGATTCATGGGTGCAGACTTTTCACGTCTTTACACCTGGCAATAACCCAGAAAATAACAAATTTTAAAACCTTATTATGTATTTTAAGAAATGGAATTAATTTTGCTGTTGCAAGAGAGAAAATTTGTGATCTGGTAAAACAAATCCTTGGGCATCACTTTTTTGAGCGAACTTCACAATTTTCTAGTTACACTTAAAGATTGAGATCACTGCAATTCTCAGCAGAATTGCTCGCTTTCCCCCCTCAGGTTCAGAATGATTGGCCGTGCAGATCCTACACATTTTTATTTCTGATTGCCAGCTTGAATGTTTCTTTCTTAACTTCAAAAGAGCTGCTTAATTTAGTGGTGGTGACAAGCGAACATGGCTGAGACTGAGGCACGGGAACTAAGCTCAGCTGAAAAACATTACTGTATAATTTGCACGTATTTTAAGCTGCATACAACTATGGCAACAGATGCAGATGTAACCCTGCAGCTTTATTTATAGCAGACTCAGTCAGTGCACCAGAAGTAAACTCTTAATCTGCACACTGAATTTACTGAAAATGCTCTTGTTAATATTACAGAGCTCTGGTTAGGATTACTTTTTACTGTTGATTAATTTAGCAATGGCTCAGTTCATCATTTACGGAACTCTGTGTTCCTTAAAGTGAAGGATGACAGCGTGAAACCTTCTTTCACCCCATTGCAATCAGTGACAATATTAACCATTCTCAACTGCTGTATATTATGGGATGGACACTAGTCAAGTCCCTGATCATACGCATCAATGCTGGAGTAAACAGCATCCTTCATTTCACCTGACATTTCCATCAGCTATCCAAAGGGATGCAGCAAATCGTAAATTATCCATTCATTTCCAAAGTGTTTCTTTTTTTAAAATAAAAATCTGGTTTCTTGATTGAAATATACATGAAGCTATGCACTCATGAAGTGCCATACAAATATGATACTCCGCCAGCCACATAAAATTGGGATGACAACATATACCTAAATATAGTTTACTGCTGCCCTAAAGGCATTTTGCTCAAATTTCTGGACAAGCCTGTCATTGCAAGGATTGAAGCTGGACATTTTGCTGCATACTCATTTGCTAAATTGCATTAAAGTACAAAAAGGGCCTGAAGGGAACAGGAAGGGCCTTACCTCCGAAGTCTGCTTCTGCCATTCCAACCTACGGATGGGTGCAGAGTCTAATGCAGATAATATAGCCAGGTATGAATTAAAATTATTCAGTTTGCGTAAGTGCTGAAAGGAAAAAGAATGAATTTCAGCGCTTGCTGCAAGGATTTGAAAGCTGCACGGCTAAATGAATATTTCTGTGAAGAACAGACTTCATTCCCTGCCCCACCCACCCCCCCGAATATTTTCCTTCCTCTCCATGCAAGAGAAACCCAGTCTGATTTGTGTCACGCTCCCCATCTAGCTGGAAACTTGCATTCGTATCAATTACTTTCACTTCACAATAAAATAAGTCAGAGTCAACATACATAAAAAAGACAGAAAGTTCCCCCTACGCACATCCAAAGGGATGCGGCAAATCGTAAATTATCCATTCATTTCCAAAGTGTTTCTTTTTTTAAAATAAAAATCTGGTTTCTTGATTGAAATATACATGAAGCTATGCACTCACATGCATATAATTGCACTATGTTTCAGATTAGCTCTTCAACAGCCACACATTATCGCCCAAGTGGCAAGGGCGGCACGGTGGCAGAGTGGTTAGCACTGCTGCATCACAGCGCCAGGGTCCCGAGTTCAATTCCCGGCTTGGGTCACTGTCTGTGTGGAGTCTGCATGTTCTCCCCGTCTCCGGGTGCTCCTGTTTCCTCCCACAATCTGAAACCCGTGCTGGTTAGGTGCGTTGGCTATGCTAAATTCTCCCTCAGTGTACCCGAACGGGCGCCGGAGTGTGGCGACAAGGGGAGTTTCACAGCAACTTCATTGCAGTGTTAATGTAAGCCTACTTGTGACGAATAAATAAACTTTAAAGCATGTTGATATATGCAGTCATATTTGTGTAAATAGAGTCCTGCAACTCAGTATTAATGATCTTAACAGCAGTAGGTTGTTAGAATGAATATGGTTTAGCAGTTGTACCAGTTTACAAACCTTCATGATTTTGATGAACTTTAGGAGCAACCGTTCCCGATCTTGTGCTTTCTCCTGTTGAATAATTATTGACCGCACCCTTAAAGACACCAAGAGAATTTAACAAATTAAAATACATCACAATTCAGGGCAGAGAAACGATCAGCTGCTGTCATCAGCTTCAAGGTTGCATTCAGAGGCAGGCGGGGGTGTGTTTTAAGCAATACAGAGGGGGGTCCTGACAATACCTCAATTAGCCAATCTCAACTGCTAGCACAGAAAGGTTGACCCTCAGATGATACGTGGCGGTGAAGGGGGTCCAGATGATACGGGGGTACAGAAAAAAAAAGCAGCTCTCCTAAATGCCATCAAGGGACCCTTGAAGGGAAATGCCCGCCCAACAACACCAGGTGAAGGGCCATCTGTGATGTTTTCTGGCTTGTGATACTCTTGTGATACTCAATGATGAATAGTCACTTGGCTGAGCAGTTGACATCCATGAAATTGCAGTCCAACGAAGTTAAGTATTTTCAGAATAAAACTAGGGGAGGAGGGGAAAGATAGCTATGGCAAGCGAGCATGTGCTGTGGAGTAAGCAGCACATGGCTTCGTTGTCACAGTTCTCCATTAGAATAAATTCTCGATGCTAAACATCCTGCTTTAGGAAGATAATGACTTGAATGCCAGACATTTCTCTCCATATCTCTGGAATCCCTTCATCTCTCTTCACACAAATTTCTTCGTCTGAAGATCCATCCCACCACCATGAACCCGTATTTCAAGTTGAGATGCCCTTCCAGATGACATCCGTGTGGTTCGTGACATTCTTCTGGTGTGAAATGTGAACATTGCAATATTCAGTTCACAGTTGAATGCAGAGTAAATTGAAAATAATGGGGAAGGAGCGGAATGCCAGGTTCGAAAGGGAGAAGACATGTTGAACTTTCAGGAACAAAGTCACAAAGTTCATAAAATATGACAATGATCATTTTTTGGATTTTGCAAAGTGATGAAATTGAAAGTATAAATTTTCACGCCAATTATTACAATCATTTTAATTCCACCATTAAGTGAACTGCCTATTGAATCTGGCGATCCTCTAAATCCCCTTCAAAAATATTAAAATCCAACTATTTCTGACAGCAAATATTACTGTTTTCACAAGTTAACCATGGAAGTCATGTGAATATTTATCTCCAAAGTATTCTGGAAGTTGCCAACTGTTACTGTTTATTAAGGGTCACCTCCAATGCTGCTTCAATTCAACAATGGCACTTAAATGCAGCGCATCTGCCTTTTGAAAGTTTAAACATCAAGCAGAAATGGTTAATGACAATACAGAGTAAGGTAACTTTCTGCACTGCACTCTTTTTGGGCTGGCTTTAAGGCTACAGGGCTCAGTAGATTATTACACTACAAAACAATTCAACAAAACCAGCATTCAATTGTCTTCAAAAAAATCATTGGCTCAGACTGTTCTGATATTTAGATAAATAATGCCTCATCCTCACCAATAGGACATGTTGTTGAAGTGCTCTGTAAACTCTGTTAGGTTTGGACTCTTCTCTTCATTCTGTTCTTTGGCCCAGAGTAAAACCTCAGGGATCTGTCATTAAAAATGATAGAAAAAGGAAATGAAGGAAGCCAAGCAATTTGCGAAATTTGCAGCATACTTATTAGATCAGTAGCATAAAGTACCCTTGGTTCCAAAAATATGGCACAAAAGATCTACCAATGGAATATTGTCATAATTTCCTTTTTGGGTACCTCCCACTCGAAGTGCTTTGACAGACGATTAAAGCTTTATTTATTAGTGTCACAAGTCGTATTACATTAACACTGCAATGAAGTTACTGTGAAAATCCCCTAGTCGCCACACTCCGGCGCCTATTCGGGTACACTGAGGGAGAATTTAGCATGGCCAATCCACCTAACGTGCACATCTTTGGACTGTGGGAGGAAATTGGAGCACCCGGAGGAAACCCACGCAGACACGGGGAGAACTTGTAGACTCCACACAGACAGTGACCCAAGCGGGGACCTGGGTCCCGGGTGCTGTGAGGCAGCAGTGCTAACCACTGTGCCACCGTGCTGCCCAATGCCTCCTCTCGGCAAACTATTATCAGTATCAATTATATTCATGAGTCAATTGTTTGGAGCTATTTGTACAAGCAGAGATTGCTGCTTGTTGTTCACTTGTCTGTCTGCAGGTGTCTATTAAGACTCGTTTCTGTTGAGCGGATCTTATTCTTCTACTCAATTGAAGACTCTATTTGCAATCATCTCAAACAGGCTTGCTGTATCTTTAGCACTTTAAATACATGGAACAGTTCTGTTTTACTTGACAGCTAATCGCATGTCAACACAACCCACGAAAATGTACTGATGTTCTGTTAAGACTGTCACAGAAATATTTCCTTTCAGATACTGACCTCTATTTTGTAGAACAGCTCAGCATCCAACAAGGTCAACTGCTCAGCAATCTCATGACTATGAAAGTCATGAAGGGTTCCAGGCCTGCATGAGGAACAAAAAGGCATTAACCTAGGGTTACAAGAAGTCAAAGGGACAAAATAGATTCTGGTTTCATTCACCAGGTTTCCCCTATTTCCTCCCCCCCAACAAAAATACTTATGCTGCCCATTTCCATTTGGTTATTTTATTTTTGCTAATCAGCACTTTCAGTAACTTATAAATATGCACCTCATTTTTGACAGTTTTTTAAAATGCCTTACAGACATATGCCTCCACAGATTTGCACATTTTATACTCCTTGCTTAACATATACAGATAGGACGGCACGGTGGCACAGTGGTTAGCACTGCTGCCTCACAGCACCAGAGACCCGGGTTCAATTCCCAGCTTGGGTCACTGTCTGTGTGGAGTTTGCACGCTCTCCCCGTGTCTGCGTGGGTTTCCTCCAGGTGCTCCGGTTTCCTCCCACAGTCCAAAGATGTGCGGGTTTGGTGCATTGGCCATGCTAAATTCTCCCTCAGTGTACCCAAACAGGCGCCGGAGTGTGGAGACTAGGGGATTTTCACAGTAACTTCATTACAGTGTTAATGTAAGCCTACTTGTGGCACTAATAAATAAAAAATAAAATAAACTTATTTTTGTTCTCAATATTGACAATTTTACAACTCGCTTCAGTAGAACGCAGAATTTTTTTAATAGTCTGCATGCAACTCTTACCTAGCTGCAACCCCTCGTGCAGCCAACGGCTTCATCAGACTAGCATATTTCACAGTTTTCTTCTGATTTACTTTATCCAAAATATTTTTTCGTAGAACTCGGGCCAGGCTCAGCTCACCGCTACACACTAAACGGAACACAAGTTCCATCAGCAACTTCAGGATGTCATCTGATAGTTCCACCAAACTGGAAAACGAAGCACCAACAAGGAATTGATCCGATGGCAGTCAAGTACAGCAAAAACACCACTGCAGTTCAGTAGGGCAAAATTCATGCAATTGGCAATGTAGCTCAGCTAGAAAGCAGACTTCTGAAAAAATGTACAGGAAAGTTAAATGGAAATGTATTATTAAATATTAAAAAAGCAGTGCAGGGATACTTCCACATTATAAATTTGATATTCCAGTAACTAAAGCGCAATGTAAATCACAAGTTTCCATTCAATCGTGTGCTCCCCTATCAGAGCTATGAATTGGAGATGATCATTGTCATTTAATGTCACGAACACACACATTGCTGAGGTTTATGCTCGATTTACTCACCATTTCCTGAGCTAGTTTTGCATCCTTCCTCCAAGATAAATGGTAATAATTTCCTACATTGAAACAGTAACTACACTTCAATGGCACTGTATTGGCAGTAAAACGCTTTGGGATGGCCATGTTGAGCTCGTGAAAGGTGCCATATAAATGCAAGTCTTCCTTACATAAATAGAAATTTTCACTATGATAAACTCAAAAGGGCAACTGGGTGTAGGGTGTGAATTACAGACCTCATTCGAGCTCCTCTGGAGTTACTTTCTCCTCCTAATCTCATTTCTCTAATTCTCCGTGCTTTTGCTGAGAGAAATCTTTCAAGTCAGAATAGCTACTTGCTACCAACCTGTGCCTAGAGCAAAGCGAACTAAGCAAAGGGAAAAAAAAATAAATTGGGGAGGAAATGTTAAGTACTTTAGGGCAACATGTTGGCGCAGTGGTTAGCACTGCTGCCTCACAGTGCCAGGGACCCGGGTTCGATTCCCGGCTTGGGTCACTGTCTGTGTGGAGTTTGCACGTTCTCCGTGTCTGCGT
The DNA here is from genome assembly GCF_964213995.1 of Mustelus asterias. Lineage (NCBI taxonomy): Eukaryota > Metazoa > Chordata > Chondrichthyes > Carcharhiniformes > Triakidae > Mustelus > Mustelus asterias. The sequence goes on from NC_135813.1 coordinate 12,698,264, forward strand.
GGGTTTCCTCTGGGTGCTCCGGTTTACTCCCACAGTCCAAAGATGTGCGGGTTAGGTTGATTGGCCGTGCTAAATTAGCAGGGTAAATATGAGGGGTTGCGTGAAAAGGGCCTGGATGGGATTGTAGTCAGTGCAGACTCGATGGACTGAATGGCCTCTTTCTGCATTGTAGGATTCGATGATTTCTGTTAGCTATTACAGTTTTCATGTCATCCGTACTTGCACCTTTACATCACCAGATAGAACGGAGTTTGCTGAACCATATGTCTAACTAAACTATCAAAAAAAATATTTTTCTTCAATCTATTCCTTCTACAGCCCACGCACGACAACTTCTATCATGTTATTTACCCCACATCATCTTCTGAAGGCATAATCTCCTTCGTCCACAAATGTATTCATGTAAAATTGCTCCCTGGTGTAGACTCTACACATTTTCCAAATTCTACAGATTAGGTTTTTGGCGAATGTAATCTATGAAGTATACATGCGTCAAAACTAGAAATGACATTCAGTATATGGAGATTCAAGCTATTTACTAAGAAACAGGATCATGTTCTGTGCCACTCAATATAGCCTAAGGTATTACATTAGGAACCACCACAAATGTTTAACTGCTCTTATATAATTCATTCAAACACCCATAAATCGGCACTCAATGCATTTAATCCATGAATGCAAATTTCAGTGGAGCTGGTGACATGAACACTTTGGAATGTGGAAGAGGGTGTGAGGAACTCTCATCCTACTGTTTTGTGATGAAGCACATTGCAGGTCCAAAGCAAACACCATTTCCCCTCTTTGAAGTATTTTGATCATGTATATAAAGGTCCATCAGGCACATACGGACCTCTCACCAGGAGAAAGCAACTATCTACTCCTAGGTTGTGTAACTCGACAACTTGAATGGTGGCACCCTGAAAAGATGATCTGCGCATTCGCTTATTTCAAGATGGCACGATGATGGCCAACGTGCTACATCGGATCCTTTCCTGACACCAACAGCACTAAGCAAGGCTGTGCATTGGCTCCAGCTCTCTTTGCCATTTACTGCTCCATGCTCCAAGTGCACACCAAGAATTTGATGCAGGAGTACACGTTCAATTCAGGGCAGACTTCAACCTGCAAAGGTTCAAGGTTTGTACAAAGGTAACTGAGCAACTTTTGTTCGTGGACAATTGCACTCTCTTTGCACACACTCCAGAGGACATTCAGCTGCTTGTTGATCGCTCTGCCCTAGCCACTTGGCCTGACAACAAGTCTGTGGGCGACAGAAATCTTGCACCAGACACAAATTCTGATGTCAGGATAACTCCCTCATACCAAAGATTAACAGAGTTAATTTCAATAAAATCAATTTATTACTGCAAAGTTTAATTTCTATTAAAAAAAAGTGAAACTCAAAAATAGGTCGGGGGCTTACAAGATCTTCTGACAAAGAAATAAGGCAGGATTTTCCGGTCGTACTCGTCCCGGAAAATCTCACCCGAGGTCAACGGACCTTTGCATGGTCCGTGTCCCGCCTGCGACGATTCCCGTGGTGGGCAGGAGAGTAAAATTCCCCCGAGTGTTTAGAAATTTCAGAATCTCCAAATATGATGGGAATAATGGAATAAGTACACTTTCTTAATTAATTAGCCTGACTAGTTACAAATGCGCTTACTGTGAATAGGCAGTGGGACCATAAAATTAAGTGGCAGAAACTAGAGACAGACAGGGTAACAAGGGGCAATGGTAGATATCGCATTAAAACCATCCCCTTTGACCCATGAAGTAGAGGAAATAGACAGGTTTACCACTTGGAACTCATCAACAAACACCAACAATAAAGTATCTCAAGTATACTTCACAGGTGCATTAAAATGCAAAAATAGACAAGCATAAAAGGGGTTATTAGGTCAGGTGGCCCAAAGCTTGGTCAAAGAAGTGGGTTTTAAGGAGCATCATAATGGAGGAAAGCATAACTTCCAATGTTGGAGCAATTAAAAATGGTGATGCTCAAGAGTAAGAGTTTTAACAACACCAGGTTAAAGTTCAACAGGTTTATTTGGTAGCAAATACCATTAGCTTTCGGAGCGCTGCTCCTTCGTCAAATAGAGTGGATAACCTGTTGGACTTTAACCTGGTGTTGTTAAAACTCTTACTGTGCTTACCCCAGTCCAACGCCAGCATCTCCACATCATGATGCCCAAGAGGCCTGAATTAGATCAGCATAGATATCAGAGTGTGGGGCTGGAGGAGATTACAGAGATATGGAAGGGCAAGGCCATGGAGGGATTTGAAATCAAGAGTGAAAATTTTAAAAACAAGGCATTGCTTAACTGGAAATCAACACAGATCAGTTAGCAGAGGGATGATAAGTGAACAGGACTTAATGCGAGTAAGGACATGAGCAGCTTAGCTTTGGATGCCCTCACAGAAGTTGAGGGGCCAGATTAGAATGCGTTGGAATAGTCCAGCCTAAAGGTAACAAAGGAATGATCAAGTTTTTCAGCAGCAGACGGGCGGAGCAAGGGGTGGAGACGGGCAGAGCAAGGGGTGGAGACGGGCAGAGCAAGGGGTGGAGACGGGCAGAGCAAGGGGTGGAGACGGGCAGAGCAAGGGGTGGAGACGGGCAGAGCAAGGGGTGGAGACGGGCAGAGCAAGGGGTGGAGACGGGCAGAGCAAGGGGTGGAGACGGGCAGAGCAAGGGGTGGAGACGGGCAGAGCAAGGGGTGGAGACGGGCAGAGCAAGGGGTGGAGACGGGCAGAGCAAGGGGTGGAGACGGGCAGAGCAAGGGGTGGAGACGGGCAGAGCAAGGGGTGGAGACGGGCAGAGCAAGGGGTGGAGACGGGCAGAGCAAGGGGTGGAGACGGGCAGAGCAAGGGGTGGAGACGGGCAGAGCAAGGGGTGGAGACGGGCAGAGCAAGGGGTGGAGACGGGCAGAGCAAGGGGTGGAGACGGGCAGAGCAAGGGGTGGAGACGGGCAGAGCAAGGGGTGGAGACGGGCAGAGCAAGGGGTGGAGACGGGCAGAGCAAGGGGTGGAGACGGGCAGAGCAAGGGGTGGAGACGGGCAGAGCAAGGGGTGGAGACGGGCAGAGCAAGGGGTGGAGACGGGCAGAGCAAGGGGTGGAGACGGGCAGAGCAAGGGGTGGAGACGGGCAGAGCAAGGGGTGGAGACGGGCAGAGCAAGGGGTGGAGACGGGCAGAGCAAGGGGTGGAGACGGGCAGAGCAAGGGGTGGAGACGGGCAGAGCAAGGGGTGGAGACGGGCAGAGCAAGGGGTGGAGACGGGCAGAGCAAGGGGTGGAGACGGGCAGAGCAAGGGGTGGAGACGGGCAGAGCAAGGGGTGGAGACGGGCAGAGCAAGGGGTGGAGACGGGCAGAGCAAGGGGTGGAGACGGGCAGAGCAAGGGGTGGAGACGGGCAGAGCAAGGGGTGGAGACGGGCAGAGCAAGGGGTGGAGACGGGCAGAGCAAGGGGTGGAGACGGGCAGAGCAAGGGGTGGAGACGGGCAGAGCAAGGGGTGGAGACGGGCAGAGCAAGGGGTGGAGACGGGCAGAGCAAGGGGTGGAGACGGGCAGAGCAAGGGGTGGAGACGGGCAGAGCAAGGGGTGGAGACGGGCAGAGCAAGGGGTGGAGACGGGCAGAGCAAGGGGTGGAGACGGGCAGAGCAAGGGGTGGAGACGGGCAGAGCAAGGGGTGGAGACGGGCAGAGCAAGGGGTGGAGACGGGCAGAGCAAGGGGTGGAGACGGGCAGAGCAAGGGGTGGAGACGGGCAGAGCAAGGGGTGGAGACGGGCAGAGCAAGGGGTGGAGACGGGCAGAGCAAGGGGTGGAGACGGGCAGAGCAAGGGGTGGAGACGGGCAGAGCAAGGGGTGGAGACGGGCAGAGCAAGGGGTGGAGACGGGCAGAGCAAGGGGTGGAGACGGGCAGAGCAAGGGGTGGAGACGGGCAGAGCAAGGGGTGGAGACGGGCAGAGCAAGGGGTGGAGACGGGCAGAGCAAGGGGTGGAGACGGGCAGAGCAAGGGGTGGAGACGGGCAGAGCAAGGGGTGGAGACGGGCAGAGCAAGGGGTGGAGACGGGCAGAGCAAGGGGTGGAGACGGGCAGAGCAAGGGGTGGAGACGGGCAGAGCAAGGGGTGGAGACGGGCGGAGCAAGGGGTGGAGACGGGCAGAGCAAGGGGTGGAGACGGGCAGAGCAAGGGGTGAAGACGAGCGGAGCAAGGGGTGAAGACGAGCGGAGCAAGGGGTGAAGACGAGCGGAGCAAGGGGTGAAGACGAGCGGAGCAAGGGGTGAAGACGAGCGGAGCAAGGGGTGAAAATGAGCGGAGCAAGGGGTGAAGACGAGCGGAGCAAGGGGTGAAGACGAGCGGAGCAAGGGGTGAAGACGAGCGGAGCAAGGGGTGAAGACGAGCGGAGCAAGGGGTGAAGACGAGCGGAGCAAGGGGTGAAGACGAGCGGAGCAAGGGGTGAAAATGAGCGGAGCAAGGGGTGAAAATGAGCGGAGCAAGGGGTGAAGATGAGCAGAGCAAGGGGTGAAGATGAGCAGAGCAAGGGGTGAAGATGAGCAGAGCAAGGGGTGAAGACGGGCAGAGCAAGGGGTGAAGATGAGCAGAGCAAGGGGTGAAGATGAGCAGAGAGGAAGGGGTGAAGGTGAGCAGAGGAAGGGGTGAAGGTGATCAGTGGAAGGGGTGAAGATGGGCATCGTTATAGAGATGGAAATAGGCAGAGTTAGTGATGATGTACATGTCATCGGAAGCTCATCTCAGGGTTAAACATGACATGAGGTTTGTGAACAGTATGGTTCAACCTCCAACAGTTGCCAAGGAGTGGGATGGAGTCGATAGCTGAGAATGACGTTTGCAGCAGGGACTGGGGACAATTACTTTGGTTGTCCCAATATTTAATTGGAGGAGTTTTCTGCTCATCCAGTGCTGAATATTGAACCACCAGCAGTGCAAGTTGAGATGATTTCTTTTTTGAGGGTGGGTGCGTAAGTGCAATATGTAGAAGGAGTGCATATTTTCTACTTGGAATGTTATGAATTTTTCATATTAAAAAAATTTAATGTGATAGAGATTATTGCTACTGATACGTTTCATTGTTTTTACTACTTTAGGCTTATGACAACAAATCCAAGTACTTTTGGTCCTCATTTTAAAATTCAACTTCTCTTGCACCATTATTAAAAACATGGGAAATGTAATACTTTGGAGCCAATGGATTTTAAAAAATCAGTGAGGAAAAATTACCTGGAATATTAATATATAGTGATTGTCAACATTACTCACCAGAGCTCATCCACCACACGCACCAATACGAAGAATGTATTCTTGCTCACCCGTTTTTTGAAAGTCTCTGGGCAGTGGCAAAATTTCTCATAAGTGGTCATTAGTTAAGCAAAACAAAACAATGTCAATTGTTGTATACTGAAAAAAACAGGCCCACAGATTTCTTTACAGCACTTGTCATTCCACTTTACAAAGGGCATGAAGACCCACAGGGAAGAGGTGATTTTGATTCTGCAACCCATGTGGTCTTGCAAGTGAGCTATGAACTCTCAATGAGAGCTAGGCTAAATGAATCATTGAGATTCAAATTCTACCATCTGATCCACAAGATAGTAATGTATTTTGTTTTCTTTTCAACGTAAAGCTCACCTCTCCCTCACTTTTCAAAAACGCCGAATATCTACAACCTAAAAACTTTCCAATGTTTGCAAACTGGACAAAATTGGTCACCTGGCAACCCAAACAGTGAAATGCTTTTATTCACTAATCTGTGGATAGGAATTTATGCCGCAGAATTAACCAGACTTCAGATCATAAGTCATACTTAAAGGAAAAGGATTACGAATAGGCAAAACCTGGATCATACTGACGTTGCTAGTCAGTGTACCGATTGCCTCTGTTGTCCAAGGATAAACCAACCCAATGGCTGAAAAGGTCTTCCCGATCCAAAGAGCTCATAAGCTATACAAGAGCTGTTGAAAAATGTGGGGGGAGGTTCGAGAACAGAAATGAAGAATAATTAGAGGTGCAGCGCTGCATATCAGCTCCTCCATCCTATTGTCGTTTCTTGTGCACAAGATCAATGTGTCTTACTGATCTATCCTTTCGTGCCAAGCTACATCCAGCAATCCGGCATAATCACTAAAAGATATCGATAATGCAGTTTCTTGATGATCTCCTCAGGAGGAATGAATGTCCGGTAAGTGGTCAGGAATGCCTCACAGTAAAGGACCAGATCTGGAAGGCAAGACATGCAAATTGAAGAAAGATCCAACTGTCTAGAATGTTGATGAATTCCGGATATATTGTCCAGTGCTCCTCAAGGTTAGAACTGATCTAAAAATTACACTTTTCCCAAAGCACGGTGTTGATAACTATGTAGGATCTGTTTTGACATGCTTTGCCACTGCTCCAAAGATCAAACCCAGGCTAGCTACCAACAGCCCAGTTATTTTGTGGACCCAAGAAATGTTACATCTGAAAGTATACAATAACTTGGGTAAATCTAACACAAGTACACAATCAGGATCAAGGACAGTGAAAAACAAATACTTGTGATCTTAAGCAGCCTAACTTTGGCTTACAAAGAAATTAATACAGCACTTAGATTGGTTCCACTGGTCGGCGCAACATCGAGGGCCGAAGGGCCTGTACTGCGCTGTAATGTTCTATGTTCTATCTAAAATAGGCAATCAAAAACCAGACAATGTGTGTTCAATGCTCAAAATGGATAAATGTTACTACTTTTCAATAAAACAACCACAAATTAATTAACTCTGATTTCTACAAAAGGAAGATGGATCTAAAAGCCTGCAAAGAACTTCACCCTTCTGGAAGCCATTGCAGTAATATAGTGCATATAGGTTAAGTCCTTACCTTTACGATCTGTTTCAGTTGCATGCACTATTAGAATATCTACAGAGCCTCCTCGCACCTCTGGGCCATCCTCTCCCTAGAATAAAGTTCAAGTGAAAAACTCTTAAAATATATATGAGAAAGGAACCTCCATTTAATAAAATCCATCAATAAATATCGAAGACAGTACAAATGATATTTAACCACAGTTCAATAATTAAAGTCTGCCTCTTTTCTCAGTCTAATATATTTGCAGTAACTAGAAACTGATAATCAACATATGGATACAGCTCTGGATTCGCAGTTTGATGATGAATTTAGATTAACCTGCCCGCTCCATTTCAGTGTTCAAAATGCAATTGGTTAAGGCAAAGGATTTTGTTTTTGAGCTTGTGAGTAAATACATACATCCACATGTACATCCAAAAATTATGCATTGGACAAGCAAAGCAGTTAGATTCACTCTCTTGCCTCTAACCAATAGAAGCAATGGAAGACCATTGAAATTTTCCATTGATGTACACTGAGGAGCATAGAACCACTACAATATAAACATCCCCAAAACACTCAAAGTACATTCCTAATCGATCAAATACGAGAACATCTATGGCTAGCGGAATGTGCTCAAAACATCTCAACAGTTTGTGAAATACAAGACGACATCATTATTTATTCCACCTTTAAGTAGATATTTCAGAAGTGGAGGCAGGGACAAAATTCCTTCCCATTGCCCCAATAAGTGTTGACTGTTTTTCTGAACTCAGTATGAAAAATTTCGAATGCCTCTCTTTGCTCTAATATCTTTAAATACTCCCTTGCACTTTCTATAACTCCTCTAGGACATCCACTGTTTTGAGTCCTCTTAATCTGCCATAAGCCTTTTTTTTTCTTATCCAATGCTGTACATCTCTTGCCATCCAGGGTCCTCTGGAATTGTTGGTCCTACCCTTTATCTATACTGGAACATGTTGACATTGTACTCACTCTATTTCCTTTTTGAATGACTCCTGCTGCCCTAAGGTGGATTTTCCTACAAGTAACTGTTCCCAGTCCACTTTGGCCAGATCCTGTCTTTAGAATAGGCCTTCCTTGAATTCAGAAACCTTCTTTGCGGTCCAGCTTCAACCTTCTCAACAATTACCTTAAATCTTACTAAGTTATAGTCACTAGTGCCGAAATGCTCTCCTCCTGACACTTTTGTAAAAAATCCGTACAATCAATTAATGTGCTAATGCTCTTCTCTGTGACCAGCTCAGAGAATGACCATTAGAGGCTTCAGAACATTTGTCCCAATTCAGGGAAATGCTCCAATGGATTATAAAAAGTGTATAATATGAAGAAAGCCAAATGAAAATGCAAAAAGAACAGGAAGTCATTGAAGAGAACAAAGTTCACGAGTTTTAACCCTAAATTTAATTCAGCAGATTTTAGCCGATGATTTGCAGATCATTTCTCTTTTAAAAATATGATGAGAGAGAAGATGCTTAAGGAGAATGTTTCGGAGGGTAGGGCTGCTAAATCTTCAGTAATTAAAGATGAATCTCCTGGACTATGTTGTTAACAATCTGGAGAAAAATCATAATGGCATCAAAAAAATTATTGTTAGCACTTTGTTAGCAATAGAAATATTGGAATAAGATAAACAGGTAGAAATAGTTGCACATTGGAAAACAAGATGCACTACAACAAGTTGCCAAGCCATCTTTGATGGCACCATCCAAACTCATGACTCAAAAGGATAAAGGCTGCAAGGCGTAGGGACACCATCACCTGAAAGTTCCCTTTCAAGTTGCACACCAGCCCAAGTTGGAATTATATGGTCTTTCTTTCACTGTTATGGGGTCAAAAAAACTGGAACTCCTTCCAAACAGCACTGGGGGTGTACCTAAACCACAGGCAGCAGCTTGACTACTCACCACCACTGTCTCAAGGCAATTGTGTATCAGAAACAAATGCTGGTCTTGCCAGCAGTGCTCACATACCACGAGTTAATGAGAAAGTTATTTGGCTATTAGAGGTGACAGAACATATGATGAAACCAGAGTTGACAGCTCCATGGGAAGGGTATGTGAATGTAATAAGCTCTTTAGCTGCGATATGCACTAAGTTTCCAAAGTTTAAAATATCGAATTGTGACAGTGGAGATAATGTTTGGAAAATGGTTATGCAATTAAAACTGAACATACCAATGTGTTTACACAATTATGGGAAGTTCCCTGAATTTTCTCTCAAGCTAATTCTTGATTTCCAGAGCCAACACACAAGTATGTTTCCATCACATCAATATCACATTCTGTCATTGTCCATACAAGCCATTATCTTCCTTGTGATAATGGCATAATATACACTATATAAGGGTATTGGCCAAAATGTTACAGCAAGTACATGTTTGTGTAAAATGGAAGTCCCCTAAAAGTGCGACTTGTTTACATTAGGGAGCATTTGTACAGTGGGCTGCTCTACATTATGTAAAGAGTCCGTTACTCTAGGAATGCAGACCCAACAAGAACCAAGTCCGAAAATTTGCCTTTTTGTTATGTTTACCAGAATTAAGGTGTACAAAAGCAGCTCATCCTCCAAATTTGCAGTCTACATTTTGCAATAAAGCCTACAGAAACTGCAAAGTGTAAAAAGGCAATACTTCTCTCTCAAAACTGGAAGAAATGTATCTTGTGCACTTTACCAATAACATTCCAAAATTGACTGAAGAAACAGGTACTTACACTGCTCTGCTCTTATGCAAGACACATCTCTATGGTTATTATATGCAGCTACTAGGCACTAGTTATTCAGGGGTTTGTTTTGGTTACTCTTCAAGGACATGCGGCAATCGGATGGAGTTTGATATCCTCCTGACATTCTACGCCTAAAATTGCAATCATCAAAACGTTCTCCAGATTTTATATTTTGTTTATTACAATCATGACTACCTGCAGCAGGTTTCTTTGGGGCTGTTTTCTTGAATCTATTTTCCTGCTCCAGTGTCATCCTACATTTTATCATAACCGCTAAATTGAGCATATTCAACAGCAAATTGCAATACATTCATCAAGATAGAAAAACCCAGAGACAGGTGTAGGTTGTTGTTTACAAAATTGAATATGAATCATATTCACTCCTTTAGCTGCTGTGTAAGAGGTAGCATACAAGCAGAATTTTAAAATGACAGTGATCTAGAAGGCGTACAGCAAACAACTGGCAATATAAAATAATTAATATTAATATTATAATAAATAATAATGAATTATTTATGAATATGATTTATGAAATAATACAAAATATCTGTAACATGGTAATTAGCCCAGAACAATCACAATATTTAAAACAAACTAGAAAAAGAGCGTCAAGTCACTAAAACGTAAATGCATATAAAATTTGTGCAATACTGTATTGACAATAAAAGGGGTCTAAAATTATTAATTCCTTGGCTGGTTTGAACCTAGCACAAAAAAAACTGCATTCACTAAAAGGTCAGTGTGGTCACTGCCCACAGAACTAGAGAACTTGACAGGATAAGGAACGGACGGATAGAAACATGGAGCAGAAACTGAGACTAACGACAGAAGTGGTAAACAGATGATGATTTCAATGAAATTAATAGGTAGTAAATTGATGAGGAGAACAGAGCAGCAGAAGCAGCCAAAGATTGAAATTAATATGATTAACCAACAACTGCCCTATATTCTTCAGAGATCCTTTAATTTAAACAATATCTTCCCAGCCCTCAAAGCCTATGCCCTGCAAAGAACTTTCTTGGATCCAAGTTCTCAGTCATATGAAATTAAAGCTATGGATGGAAGAGCAAAATACATTCAAAATGACTAATGCAAAATTAATCTTTACTGGTCATACATAGTACAAGGAACAGTGCTCAAGAAAATTCTAAAAATCAAAATTTTCTTGCTTTCCTTGGCATACCCATACCTGCATGAAGTACTGCTAGAATCAGACTCAAGTACCCAAGAATGGATGAGTATTTATAAATATAGTGCACGTGAAAACAACTAGCGTGCAACAACAGGAGGGTGAAGATTTATAATAGAATGTGGGTTAATAGAATGTGGGTTAATAGGTGGGAAACAGCGAAGATTAGGCTAAGCAGTTAAATTCCATGCGAAAAACTGAATTATTTTTTACATCTCATTCCCCCTCATGAATAGTATAATTACGGACATCAAAAATGCATAGCCCTTCCCTCATGCCTAGAAATTCTGAAGTGTCCTAAGATGGCCCACTGCAAATTTTATTGCTCAATCTGTAAGTTGATGGCTAGAATTTTACATCAAAAGGTAAACGGCCAAAGTAGCATCCTCAACCACACCGATGGTAATCAAATTCTGCACACAGTATTTCAACAGAAATTCAGAAACTGAAAATTCAAACTTGACATCTAATTCAAGGTGATCAATAACACTGCAATCTGCTTTTTTATTTCACTGTAGGGACATTGCAACACATTGCCAAGTTCCTTACATCTACACATTATGCCAAATCTGCTCACCCACTGAATTATCTCCCAATACCAACACCCCACAACTGACCCCACCCCCCAGAATCGCACCTCCTCCTAGTCAGTAAAGCAATTCATGGTCTACTGGGTCCTGCGCATATCTGCATCTGTTCTGAATATTAGGATAATGCTCTGAAGCTGAGGCAACAATTGGCTGCAGTCTGTACAATTTGAGATACTGTTCTATTACTGTTCTATTACTGTACATCTCACAAAAACAAATCCACACTAAAATACCTTTCATCTTCTCTTTCTTTGAGGCAGAAAGGGGAGTGAATGTAAGAGGCTTCCTGTGGTTAGTGAAAAACTTTACTCGTATGCTGCATATATACAAAAGCTTACAGCAGATATCATGCTGTATTCCAAGTGTACCGCTCCAGTTTTGAAAACAGCTGTTAATTGGTTGAAGGCCACAAATGAATGAAGAACAAATTTATTGCATGTTTAAAGCACCATCCAATTTAACCAAGAGTCGCCTTTCAATCATTAGTTTCCACTTTTAAAAAGGTCTAACAGATGAATCCTGCAACTCATTAAATCAATTTTGTTTATTTGTTTTGAAGTGAACTAGAGACCGATGTTAAACATCAACATTTAGCCAAATAAAACAAATGCTTTAGATGACATATATTGAGTCCTTGATGAAAAGAGTGGCATCAAGCACATTTCCTCATAGAATCACTTGTGTAAATATTGTGATAAAGCAACGAACATCTTTTATCACAGCCTATTGTTTGTATCAGTGAAAGTGACAACCTTTTCAACACCTCCATAAGCAACCAGTACTATATTATGGTCAAGATGTGGTAAATATCAAACATGCTGGGAATATTGAGCAGATTGTGTGCTAACTGCGACCATAAAGAATAGAGACATGAACTCCTCCTCATATTGTTTTGCTCGTGCTTCACATAAAATCTATCTAAACAAACTTTCCATGGCACTGTGAAAATATCAGTATCTACACCACACATGGTATACAAATAATTTATGCAACTCTGCAACAGTTTGTCCATTAAGTGCAATATTTGGAACTCTGATTAAATTTATATGACTGATAACCTGTTTAGGCTTCAACTCTCTACACAGGCATTTTCTTATCCAATTCAGAGCAGTGGCTCTTTCATACCGAAAGCAGATATAGACGGGCATTACTTTTGTCTATTCTTGGGCAATTTGTGATAGGCCACTCAAAAAGCTTGAGAAATGAAGCAGAAAATGCTGGAAATGCACAGACCAGTCAGTATCCTTGAAGAGAAAGGGCAGGTTATGATGTTCCCAATGATTGTAATTCACCTATTCTACTGACAGTTCAATCAGCTGTTTAACGAAACCTAGGCTCTATCCAAACAACGCTGGCACTAAATTGCGACAGCAAAAATTTGATGCCTGGTTTGCAAGATTGCTGAGTTGAATAAGTTTCATTGGTGTCTAGGTTATTATTTAAGAGGATTCTACTGTATTTCCATTTATTTCTATTATATTTAATCTGATATAAACACACTTTTTTGTTATTTGTTTATGGGACGTGAGAGTCGCAGGCTAGGCCAGCATTTATTGCCCATCCCCAGTTGCCCTCGAGACGGTGGTAGTGAGCAGCCTTCTTGAAGTATTGTAGAGATGCCCAGAGTGTTCTTATGAAGGGTGTTTCAGAATTTTGACCCAGCAACAGTGAAGGAATGGAGGTAAAGTTCAAAGTCAGAATGGTGTGTGACTTACGACAGAACTTGCTGTGGTGGTGTTCCCATGCCTCTGTTGCCCTTGTTCTTCTAGAAGAGAGAGATCATGGGTTTGGAAGGTGCTGTTGAAAGGGCCTTGGTGCACTGCTGCAGTGTATCTTGTGGGTGGTACATACTGCTGCCACAGTGTGTTGGAGGAGTAAATGTTTATTGCAGTGGGTGAGGTGTTGATCAGCAGGTTGCTTTGTTCTGGATAGCATTGAGCTTCTTCAGTGTTGTTGCAGCTGTAATCATCCAGGCAAGTGGAGAGTATTCCATCATACTCCTGCCTTGTAGGTGCTGGACAGGTTTTGGGGAATCAGGTGCAAGTTATTCTCTGCAGAATTCACAGCCTCTGACCTGCTCTTTAACCACAGTATTTTATATGGCTGGTCCAGTTCCGTTTCTAGTCAATGGTAACTCCAGGAGGTTGATAGTGGAGGATTCAGCGATGGTAATGCCATTGAATATCATGAGGAGATGGTTAGATTTTCTCTTGTTGGAGATGGTCAGTGTACTGGGAAATGCACATACCCATAACACATATAATCAATTATCCAAGCAGAGAATGCAAATATCTCATTTCAATGTGTTCCAATGACATGGAATCTTCGTATCAAAGATAACCTTGCCAAATTAGTCATGGCTTATTGCTTCATCAGTCCCATGCCCACAGTTCCAGGGAAAGAGAGACAAGATGCTCAGGGAGGAATCCACGGTGGATGGTAGAGAAAAGAGAACCACCATTACACCCAATTCTCTATTTGAGATCCAAGCTACTCGAGAGCACCAAGTCAAGTTGCAGACCCAGTTGCAGCTAACTCTGTAGAAAATCCTGTGGCTTTGCAACAAAACCAAACTTGACACCAGTAGTGCCTGGCCCATAACATAAGACAGAAATGTCCAATGTTTTTACTAGTTAAGGGGCCTGTGTGCCCCTTTCTGGGATTCTTCATAAAGCTATGCCTAAACTATTTGCTTTTTATAAATCTTAAATCTGAGATCACTAAGACATTTGCTAGCCGAGGACATCAAGGAATATGGAACCAAGATGGGTAAATAGTTAGCCATGGTTTGAATGGTCTAAGTCCTAATATTTCATATGGCTTGATGTCAAATTTTATCTAATGATGTTTCTATGAAGCATATGTTGTGGGAAGTTTTGCTACACTAAAGGCACGCTAAGTAGTTATTTTGTTGCAGCTAAATGACTGATCTTGAAATTCTTATTACATATCAGCTTCCAAAATCTTCACAGTTCACATGAAAAATTTTGGTGCAATGCCTTTGAACAACTCAAATGTTATGGTCTAAAGAGTCAAAGCAGCTGAGAGACTTTAAGAATGTTTCACTCACTATGCCATACAGTGCCACAGTAGACTGCAGGCAACTGGGAAATAACACTTGTGAAAATTGCTGGGTTTATTGTTTTTACTTTAACACAGGAAAACTAACGTTTAACCTAGCAACAAAATGATGAGGCTTCTACCTCACAGGAATTGAGGGATCAGTCCCCTTGCTGATGAATATTGCTCAGCTGGCAATTTAACATAAAATGGAATGAAAAAAAACAACAAATTAGTCCACAACCCCTGCATCAGTCTAAACACATTCTATGCTAAAGGATACATTACCTCCTGTTTGAGTGTTAACTTAGCCACAATCTCTTCATGGTCTATGAGTGACAATTCATCTATTACATCATTTTGATCCAAATCTGGTGAATTCGGTGTCTCCCCGCGCCTGGAAAAGAGAGATTCCGTACAGAAAGGATCAATGGATATATTAGACAGAGTTCATGCAACACCAAAATAAGTGAAGAAACAGAATACACAAATATAAATATAACATACAAAGTGAGAAAACTCTTGAGGGGAATTGAGCTTTGAACGCAGTTGATTTTTTTGGTATCTTGGTATATGCCTGGCTCAAGTAATGGCAGCAAGCTAACGGCTTTGGCTTAAGTGGGTGAAAACCAATCAGCTGAATGCTGCACAGGGGTAAACTGTAACCGAAGAATGTACTGCTCTAGATTTCGAAGTTTAAAATTGCCACAAAGGAAAAGTGGGACCACAGTATGGTTTCATTCTGATTTTCAATCACTATTTCCTGGATGCCATCCAATTTACCAACTTTCAGATTCATAATTTCCTGCCCAGTTTAATTCTAATGCATTCTCTCCTCTCAGACCATCAGCTCTTTTTTGGGATCCATCTTCATTACACTTCTCTTGTATGCCTGCCTTCCTTCCTTCCTACCTGTGCAGCCAGTGCAAGTGGTCTAGGCGTTGCCTCCTGCCCATGTGATCACCTATTGTACATTCAAAGCATCCACTGCAGTCTCCTTCTTCACCCATGTTACCTCTCAACAGTAACATCCACAAATCATCTCCATTTGATGGTACTCAGCTATACCTCAGTAACTCTGACTATCTGTCTGACATCTAGATGTGGTTGCACCAGAATCACAATGGAATATTAGGGAGACTGGTCTCAGTTGGATACCACCAAAACTTATTTCTGTGTTGCTCAGACCCGGACTGTGCCTTCAGGTTGCACCAGACATTATGTAAATAATGTTTGATCTGGAGCCAAAATACAAAAGGGCATGAACAAGACAGCTTACTTAACTTTTGCCTTTTTTCCCTGCCTTATTCCTACTGAAATCTTAATCTGCGCTGTTGCCACCTCCTCCATTTTAACATCAATCATCAGGTGTCTAAATCCCACTCTCCAGAACCCCCTTTATAAATCACTCCATCCCATTTTTCTCTTCCAAGCACCAGTTTCTCAATCTCCAGGAATTCTAATTGGAGCAAAATTAACTTCGGTATCTCCTTGTCCTGTATTGTCTTACTTAATTAACACTCCAAATCCATGCCTACTTAAATGATCTGTACATTCCTCCCATATATTAATTTTAAATCTTCATCTACAAATCCATGACCTTGCCCACCTATATAAACTTTCCCACCCTTAGACGGTTCAATTCCCGCTTGGGTCACTGTCTGTGCGGAGTCTGCACATTTGCGTGGGTTTGCTCCAGGTGCTTTGGTTTCCTTCCACAGTCCAAAAGACATGCTGGTTAGGGGCACCGACCATGCTAAATTCTCTCAGTGTACCAATACAGGCGCCAGAGTGTGGCGGCTAGAGGGTTTTCACAGTAACTTCATTGCAGTGTTAATGTAAGTCTACTTGTGACATTAATAAATAAACTTTAAAACCATCTGGCCTGTTGTTTCCTCTAACCATGACCTCCTGAGCCTGTGTAGAGCTTTCAAGTGTCTAAATCCCACTCTCCAAAACGCCTTTTGTAAATCACTCCATCCTATTTCTTTCTTCCTACCTTTAAACATCTTAAAATTTACTGATTTGACCAGTTTTTCTCTTAAGTCCCAATTCTATTTAAACAGTCACAAATAATCCAGTCAACATTAAGCTGACTTCCCTGCTGCACAACCTTAAAAACAATGTGAAGCTAATAGTCTGAAATATTATATTCGCTGTAGGAAATATATAAAGATCTTGCAGCTTTTGGATTATGAAGCAGATTCCAATTGTATTTATGTAGCATATACCTGAACAAATTGCAAATTGAATGGAAGCATATTTCATCATATAAAAAGTAAGCAAAAATCTTTACATATACCAATTTCAATGTTATGAAAAAATGGTTTGTATATGTACTAGTGTTAAGTGACAGTATATAGTCAAATTTGAGTAACTATAACCCAGAATAAATTTGGCTCAAAGTTTTACTTTGATTGGGAAAGAGGGATGTAAGATTAGGTGTACAATCCCACCTGTCATCTTTGTCTTGATTTTCCTTTTCATTCGTTGATTTCGGAGAGTTATGATGGATCTCTTGTTCATTCAGAGACCCAACAGGCTCCTGGAGGGAAACAAACTACGTTAAGCAAGATTGTAAAATTGCACACCAGGAATTCAACTTGGCTAACAAACAAGCAGCACCCGTTTGATTGAATTGAATACAGAGTCCCATTGGTACAGCTATTATAATTTTTCAATACATTGGTAGGAAGCCCATAATTTTAGCCATTATCAAGCATTATCTACCAACCATGATAATATTGTCCAAACAACTTATTAAAAGATGCCGAGTACCATTGTACTACAGTAATCTAAACCAAACTTTAAAGATGGAATCACTTACAGTGTCAGCACACTTCGGTATTTCCTGAATGGCCAGAAAGAAAGAATAAAAATGATCGATGACTATCTAACACCCAATCTTTCCTTCCCAGGAAATATGAATCTTAAGTATTTAATATCAGTTGACTACTGTATGGTATCCAAAAAATGATGTTCTGCGAGTATCCAATAATGCATATGCAAACTAGAGAAATTTACGGAACCACAGAACTCAGATCAGAGTGTACACAAAATAATAAACTAAGATCTTGTTATAGTAACTGTGAAGATCCTCTTGCAACAAATAGGATTACCACTAAATAGTCAACATATTTTAAATCTGTATGGATTTGCTAAGCTGTGACTATTCCATGGCTCTATAAATTTTAAAAAAATCTGAAATATGCAGAAAATCACTTTTGGAAAATATTACAGTCAGCACTGGTATATATTTTGAGTAATAAAAGATTTTAGTACCCAAAATAGTTTTAAAAAGTTAGTGTAGGAGTCCCCCCCCCTCCCAATTGCTAGGCATTACAAAATAACTGTAAATAGGCAACTCATTTACATAGAGGATAACACACTCACTTTAAGTCAGCATATTTCGTGTCTAGTGTTGCCAGAACTGTGGCAAATTCTCCAAACTGAGATTGGTGCTGTATTCTCAAACCATAAAGTGAGTATTTTATCCATTATTCCAGCAGTGTGGTCAATTAGGACAAATTATATTTTCATAAGGCAGAATTTAAATGGATTAGTTTACCATAAGAGCTTTCATAGTTAGAACAGACCTAGGTCAATCCATATTACCCCAAATTAAATGGGTTATTGCTTAGCCTCCAATCTGCACAAGTATTAATGGATATCATTATGGTTATTGTGCACAACAGGGAAGAAACAATGATATGCATAACAGAGCAATTGGTGGTTATACTTACATGTACATAAGAAAAATGTTTATAACTATTTATTTGATGTAAATCAGTAATTAGTTACGCACTTACTATTCTTGAAAGCCCCATATTTCAATATGTTCTCATGCAGAAAGGCTGGAGTAGAAAGCCAATCAATCAAATTCCATTACCGTAGCCATGAGAGAAAGCAGTCCAATGGCAGTAGCCATTCTCCATGCAAGCAGTTATTATATGTAGCAATATGTGGCATGTTAAAGGCGCATGTTTTATAAGAAGTTATGCCGCCAAGACCAACAACCACAGACTTCTCAACTATATGTTTGATCAACGGCTGGAATATCAAGAAGCCATTCCAAGTTGTGTTTACACAGCAGAATCAGCTGCAGAAATTAATCTTTCATAGTTCTCTGCATTGAAACATTATTCATTCCCTGCTGTAAACTTTGTAAGCCAAACAACATGATTGATGACTTTCCTGTAGAGAGACTTCGGGTGCCAACATTGAATGGTCTACTTGCTCCTCCAACTCATTGGACATACACTGCAGATGAAGGAATAGACAGAGTACCGTCACCCTTCATTTGTGTACATCTCAAATTCAAAATTGGACGCAACACAGCACAGTGATTAGCACTGCTGCCTCAAAGCACTAGGGACCCGAGTTCAATTCCGGCCTTGGGTGACTGTGTGTGGAGTCTACACATTCTCCCCGTCTGCGTGGGTCTCCTCCCACAGTTCAAAGATGTGCAGGTTAGGTGGATTGGCCATGCTGAATTTCCCCTTAGTGGCCCAAGATGTATAGGCTTGGGGGGGGGGGGGATTAGCAGGGTAAATACATGTGGTTATGGGATAGGGCCTGTGTAAGATGCTCGGTTGGAAGAATTGGTACAGATTCGATGGGTTGAATGGCCTGCTTCTGCACTGTAGGGATCCTATGAACAATGTCTGTCTAGATGTGGAGACAATGCTATGTAATCATTGCCACTGTAAGCCCAATGAATTGTTTGTTGGACCTGGAAGTATAAAGTTAGGTGAAGCTACAAGACCCCAGGTGTGATGGAGGATAAGGCGTTCCAGGTCCAGTTGTACAGTGCATGGTGTTGCAGCAATGCTTTAGATTTTGCGGACGACTGCAAGATAAAGCAGTGCATCATAGATACAAGTAACCTTAAAGAAAAGGAATCGTGCTAGATCGTTCACAGAAGTTTACCTGTCAACTAGAAATTGGCCCATGTTTTGCTTCAATGCCAGCTGTTTATGGTAGAAATAAGCAATTATATCTTAAATTAAACTAAATTTTGTTTGGCAAAAAAGCAATCCTTCGTGACCAAAGGTGACATCTCAAACCTTCCAAGTACATTGAGCTTACCAGACAACTTTGTAATGTGATACCCTACCATCTAAACAGGGCAAAAACAAAAAAGGATACTGGGTGGATAGTCGTGGTGTTAATTTATTAATGATGAGTTGCATAGCACAATGATATGAGTCGCACAAAATAAAGACCATTCCCAGCATGCTTTCCTCTACAGCCAAGCAGCAATTACTCAACATGCTTGTGAAGCTACTTACTGCTTCTGGGTGAGAGAGGTCTCCATTGGTTTGGTTGGACGAATACAGATTGACGTATTCACCCTCACCAGCATCCTCACTATTGCTCTCGCTCTACAGGAGACAAGACCATAAGGTCTCAAGATACTCGCTCCTGTTTCTGTGCACAATACTTTCCAAACTTAAGACCATAATCAATACATAGACAAACCCCATGCCTCACACTTGGAAATTCAATCCAAACTCCCAGGTTTACTCACTCACTACTCATTCTTAAGGATACTTGAAGTGCTGTGGTGTACAATTTATTTTTTCATCCGCCACATATTTGTAACAGCCCCAGTGAGGTCTAGCTTATTTCATTTGGACAGCAAAACAGCAGGCAAGGGCCTTCACTAATGCACCTACTAATAAGTCTTTGTAGAACCCGCAAGTTTGCACGAGAAATACCCTAGTAATATAATTTTCCTTCACCAGAGCTTGTAGTTAGCTTATATTCAAGAATAATGAGCCTTTCTACAAGACTGCCAAGATTGGATTCATTCTTACGTGCTGTTATTTAGCATTCTGATGAATGGCCTCCACCCCCAATGTTGGCCTACTCTCCCCCCCTCACCCCACACACTCACACAAAGATTCTGATGAACCTGCCATGTATTTCTATTTCATTGGATCTCCAACATTTGCAGTTTATTTTCCACGTTAATTATTTTACTAGAAAAGTTTAAACCAAACAAATAAAGGCTCATAAACAGCAAAGTTAGAAGTTTCAACACAAAACATATTCAATATCAAATATTGGCACAACATACTTTTTTTTTTAAAAAAAGGTCCGGTTGAGATGTGGTACATTTCCCACCAAATCCACATCCAAAAATGAGTTGTGAATTTGAACAAGTCTGGGGGGGTGGAAGAAATGCTTTTTGATAATACATCACCAATTAATTAATTTTCAGTTATTTACACTTTATACCCTTATAACACACCACAAACTTCACAATGCAATGTTTTGAAAGTCTTTGTTTTCTTTCTATAAAAGTAAAATAAAACACACTTACTTCTGTTCAATAAGTAACTTATCAGATGCAGCAACATGTAAACAACCCATAAGAAATACTTTGCTATTGATAGTGAACTCAGGTGAATTAAATGTTAGTGTGTGCAGAGGTAAATCTTGCCAGCCTTAGGTTCATTAGCTGATGTGGCTAAGATAAATGTTAATGGCCAAAAAAGCTGTCCTTCAACATTGATTCTGCTTTGCACACAAGTGCAAATCTGAATCAGTCTGTGAGCAGAGGTGCTTATGTTTGAAACAGAACTTTTGCACCATGATTATTCACCAGTCATTAGATTAGCCACCAACAATTTGCTACCATTTTGTTGTTTCTCTTTCTGGCCTCAATCTTGTAAAAATGTTAACTTTGCTTAACAGCAGACTGCTATACATAAGATTGCATTTTTATTCCAAAAATATTTTGGGTAAAGTATATGCACTTTTGAAAATCAACCCAAGATATTACCAAAATAGAAATATGGTTGTATAAGATCCAACTTTAAAAAAATAATTAACGAATACTGTGTTTATAATGGGTACATGTAAATTATTTATATGCAACATGGATCAGCTGAGTGGCGTTAGGGCTGCACATTTGAAGAAACGCAAACCTGCTTACAGAATTCTTCTACAGCAGGCAGGGTTTCAGTTAGAAAATTAGTGAAAGTGTTTCCACAGAATGACAGATCAGCGATGATTGGATAGGTGAACAGCCAGCCATGTGCAATTAACAGATGTGAAACAAAGTCAAGCACAAACAATTACATTCCTAGAAAGAGTGCAGCCCAGGCAAAACTGAATAATTAGGATATTCACTTATCAAGTTTAACTGATCCATCAAATCTACAAGGGACCTGCTCTAATGAACACTAAAAAAATACCCAAAATATTCACTAAAACGGCTTGCTATTAATGTAGTACCTGGAAATTTGTGACCATGATTCAATATGCTTTAATTCCTTTCCTGCATGAATCCCGTGTGTTACTTGGCACAGACTTTGACCAAATTAAAATAATTAAGTTGGTGAAACCAAATGTAAAAAAAAACCTCAAACTCAAAAAGAAACAATCAAAATCAAGAACATGCTTAGAAAGAAGCAGGAAAAACTAAGCTTGGCCGGAACGTCAAATTATCTGGTTTGCATGCTGAACGATTAGGCAAACTGCAAGCTAATTTGACATTAGACTTGAGTGTTCTTCTGGTTAAGGCAACATTTGAGCAGGTCATCTTTTTGGCGTCAGAAAATGAGGAACTATAATATTTTTCTTTTTGTAATATCTATGTCATTTTTCTTATGTACTGGAAAACAGGCTGAAGGAAGTACGATTGTTGTGATTTAAGAGACAGTGACTGTAAGGTTCTACAACATCATCAAGATGATGATTATAGAATATAGTGCAGACCCACCCAGGGCCGATCCCCATAACCCCATGCATTTACTCCAGCTAGCCCCCCCTGACACTAAGGGGCAATTTAGCATGGTCAAACCACCTAACCCACACATTTTTGGACTGTGGGAGGAAACCGAAGCACCCCGAGGAAACCCATGCAGACACGGGGAGAACTTGCAAACTCCACACAGACAGTGACCCAAGCCGGGAATCGAACCTGGGTCCCTGGCCTTGTGAGGCAGCAGTGCTAACCACTGTGCCGCCCTACAACTTATACAAGTTGTAAAATTTAAGCTAGTGAAGCAAAGATAGGGCAAGTTTACTTTTTAAAATATAGGAGTTAAGAAAGGAATTTGATCAGTTCTGGGAAGTTTTGTTCTTGAATTATATACTTGTACACTAGTTTTCTAGAGTATTAACTGAACTTTTCTTGAAAACGTCTTTTTTTCTTCTTGAAAACACTCATATCTACATACACATTATAGCTTAACCTGACAACAGAAGCATTAAAACATAGCCAACTAGCTGAACGAAATCCACCCTGCTCATTGAGGATCACTGCTCATCAGTGCTATTTAAAAAAACTAAACTAATGCTTCCAAGTTATTTAATCAAATGAATCCTTATGTTTGTCTGTCTAATCACAATGATTCAAACACTCTGATACCCAGGAGTATTTTTGATCTAGCTGGACTTGCTGTCTCTGTTAGTGAGCAATTTTACTCAGCAGCCTCTGATGGTAAAAATTTAAATACAAGAAAATGATCCGCAAGATCGTCCATTCTCGCCTAGTACTAGAAGTATAACAGGATACTGCCAAAGTATTTTCTAAATGGATTTTAAACATATAAAGTCAGCTGAATAGCAGTTACATCAATAGTGAGAAATGGGCAGCACGGTGGCACAGTGGTTAGTACTGCTGCCTCAAAGCGCCAAGGACCCAAGTTCGATTCCCGGCTTGGATCACTGTCTGTGTGGAGTTTGCATGTTCTCCCCATGTCTACGTGGATTTCCTCCAGGTGCTCCGGTTTCCTCCCACAGTCTGAAAGCAGTGCTGGTTCGGTGCATTGGCCATGCTAAATTCTCCCTCAGTGTACCCGAACAGGTGCCGGAGTGTGGCGACTAGGGGATTTTCACAGTAACTACTAATAAATAAACTTAAACTACCTGGTGGATTTATTACTAACACAACAAAGAAAATTATTACAGCACAGGAACAGGCCCTTCGGCCCTCCAAGTCTGCACCGACCATGCTGCCCGACTGAACTAAAACCCCCTACCCTTCCGGGAACCGTATCCTTCTATTCCCATTTCATTCATGTACTTGTCAAGACACCCCTTAAAAGTCACTACCGTATCCGCTTCCACTACCTCCCCCGGCAACGAGTTCCAGGCACCCACCACTCTGTAAAAAATCTGCCTCGTACAGCTCTTTTAAACCTTGCCCCTTAAATCTATGCCCCCTAGTAAATGACTCATCCACCCTGGGAAAAAGCTTCTGACTATCCACTCTGTCCATACCTCTCATAATCTTGTAGACTTCTATCAGGTCTCCCCTCAACCTCCGTCGCTCCAGTGAGAACAAACCAAGTTTCTCCAACCTCTCATAGCTAATGCCCTCCATACCAGGCAACATCCTGGTGAATCTTTTCTGTACCCTCTCCAAAGCCTCCACATCCTTCTGATAGTGTGACGACCAGAATCGAACACTATATTCCAAGTGCAGCCTAACTAAAGTTCTACAAAGCTGCCAATTTTTAAACTCAGTACCCCGGCCGAGATGAAGGCAAGCATGCCGTATGCCTTTTTCACCTGCATTGCCACTTTCAGTGACCTGTGTACCTGTACACCCAGATCCCTTTGCCTATCAATACTCCTAAGGGTTCTGCCATTTACTGTATATTTCCTATCTGTATTAGACCTTCCAAAATACAACAGTTTACCAGAAATAAGCAGCAATAAGCTGTTTTACTAAATGATTGTCATGAATGGCCAGTTTAATCCTCTTAATTCAAAACTGCTTAATTCAGATTTTCTGATAATTAGTATTTTAAAATCACTAAATTCCTTTGCTGTGCTATTCACATGATTCAATAATTTGAATTAAACAATTTGCTTATGTAAACAACTCAACTGTAGTCCAAAAGAGTTCATGGCTGTTAAACATTTTGCATTTATCTTGCTTTATAGCTTGGCTCAAGACAAGACTTTAATTATAACGGATTGAAAATTTCACAAATGAATGTGAAAAGGCAGGATTCCAAGCACCATTGACAGGCCAAGTTCAGATCAGCATGACCTTTCAGTTTCTCATTGGGAAATTATAAAACAAGCAGACAGGAGAGAAGTGTAGCGTATGATACGGTATCCCTGCCTCTAGAGACCATGATTCAAAGTCATCCCAAACTCATAGGCGTGTTATGTGATCACAGAAATTACAGCACAGAAGGCCATTCTGTCCATCAAGTCCATGCTGATGCCACCTCTTCAACTTGAGCTATCCATTTAAATCCCATTTCCCTGCATCTTTTCAAACTTTTACTTAATTCCCTTTTGAATTGATTTAATATTTTCCTCAATAGCTATTGCAGTAAAGTATTCAATGCTTCAATAACCCATGTGCAAAAATTCCGATGACCCCTTTGTTGCTCTACCCATATTCTCAAGTCTATGTCCAGGTTGCAGATCTGCTGGAGTAAAAGCAGATATTTTATTGTATATCCTCAAAAATATCCTCCAAAACATCCCAAACCCGTCACTGTTCATCTGAGAACAGCTACAATGAGAGTCTCCCATAACTTTCAATTTCTCATTGGCAAATGGAAAATTATAAAACAAGCAGACAGGAGAGAAGTGTAGCGGATGATATTGCATCCCTTCCTCTAGAAACCATGATTCAAAGTTTTTATTGCTTTTACTCTAGCAGATCTGCAACCTAGACATAGGCTTGAGAATATGGGTAGAACAACAAAGGGGTGGTCAAAATTTCTGCACATGGGTTATTGAAGCATTGAATGCTTTACTGCAATCGCTATTGAGGAAAATATAAAATTAATTCAAAAGGGAAGTAAAAGTTTGAAAACACACTAAACTACAACTGTAGTATAACCAAAAGCTGCACAAATTTAAAAATATTTATTTCCTTTAATTATATTTTATATATATACATATTCGCACATTTCAATTTTCACTATGTTAATACATGTGACAATAATAAATCAGATCAAATTAATCTCTCAATTTGAACTGCAGCTGCCACATCTCAACACACCTTACCAAGTTTCTCCTCCCATCTCCTGCAGTCTTTACATTCATTTTCAGGATGTAACATTAATTTAGTACTTTGACGCAGCTGATCAGCTTGTTAGGTCCATTTAGAGTTGACTGTGTTGTAATGAGGAACTTTAACAAAAGTCTGGTTCAGCCTTGATTAACATACCGTGTATCGTATTTTCGAGTGTAGAAATGTTTCATGAGAATAGATTGAGGGGTGAAGGAGTTCAGTTACATGGGTAGATTGATGAAGCCACCCCCCTAGAGAAGAGAAGATTTGATAGAGGTGTTCAAAATCATGAGAGGTCTAGTCAGAGATTATGGCAAGAAACCGCAATTTGGAAAAGATCTGATGGCAACACAAGAAAAGCATTTTTACACAAACAATGGTTGGGATCTAAAATGCAGTGTGTGCGTCTGATTGGAGATAGATACAAATCGGGGCTATCAAAAGGAATGTGGGTATGCATCTGCAGTCAAAGTAATTACAGCACTACAGGGAAAGGACAAGCAAATGGGACCAACTGTGTTGTTCTTGCACAGCCAGCATGGATACTAAGGGCCGAATAGTCTCCTTCAGTACTGTAACCACTCGATGATGCGATGTGTGGGACTGGATCCATCAAGACAGTAAGACAGACAGGTTTCCTTCCCTGAAACAGTTAAGTTTCTTTTGCATGGTATGCCATATCCCAAATGCGGTGTTCTCAACAAGTTTTAATATTATTTCTCTTCTACTCATGTTTGAATAACCTTCATAAATGGAATTCCGGATGCCTCAGCAGTAAATGCCCACACAAACTTCAACCATATCCTACCAACTTTGGGATTGTATAGCCAGGACAATTTAATTCACAATCTTACAACAGAGCCATATTTCTGTTCAGGTTACAACATCATCCTTCATTCCATTTGGTGCCTCTGGTTTTTAGTCTTTATTTCCAATGTTTAGCACATACTGAATGAACATTGGAACCTGACTTATTCACATTCCTCAGTATCCTCTATTTCTTTCTTCTAAGTTCCTCTCAGTCTACATGTCTCGTCATGTCCCCTTATGCATAAATTTAAGCTATTTTTGCCTCTTCATCGTTCCCAACTTATCCCCCAAACGTTAGAAGCCAAATCCTTCAAAGTTTGGGATTCTGTGCAGTTCCCAATGACTGGGTCTATATCACAACTGGACAACTTTAAAATTTTACAACCCAAGAACAGCTTGTGTACTTAGTGGGGACACAATGATTGGGGGGGGGGGGGTTTAAAGCTGATAACAAGCAAATAAAATTTACCCTTCCTGGTTTATATTTTACCCCATGTGATTCCTCTAGTGATTCCACAGTAAGGAATGTGAAAAACTCTTAAAAGAATCCAAATGATCACACTGCCAAAATTGTATTTTTTCTTACAAGTAAACCGTTTGCCTTAAAATGCAAACAAGTGAGTTCTTGCAAACATCCTTAGAATCATAGAATCCCTGAAGTACAGAAGGAGGCCATTCGGCCCATCGAATCTGCACCGACCACAATCCCATCCAGGCTCTATTCCCATAACCCCACATACTTATCCTGCTAATCCCCTGACACTATGGTCAATTTAGCATGGCCAATCAACCTAACCCGCACATCTTGGGCCTGAGGGAGGAAACTGGAGCACCCGGAGAAAACCCACGCAAGCATGGGGAGAACGTGCAAACTCCACACAGATAGTAACCAGAGGCTGGAATTGAACCCAGGTCCCTGGCGCTGTGAGATGGCAGCGCTAACCACTGTGCCACCCAAATCCTTATTTTTAAAAAAAAACTTTTCTGAAGCAGAGGATTTTCATTTGAACAGATAACCTACAAATGGACATTGTATCTTTAAAGCAAGCTGAAATGATTACAAGTGGGGGAATAAATGTAAAGACATCAACCAAATTCCTTAACCCAATCAGAGTTTTAGGGGAGTTTTAGTAAGGATGCAGGATTTGTAAAGCACTAAAGCATTCATAAGAAGTTCTCACCGAAGAAGTTTGGAGAGAGGTGGGAAAAGCAGATTCAGGAGGGAGGCAGACAGGAACAGGCTTTGCATTGTCATGAGAGTCCAGCAGTTCCGTAGCTTTCACTATACCAGCCGAGCCCGGTAAAGTTAGATCGGAGCTCCTCGATTGGTGTACAGCTGGAAAGTGGGAGGTGACAGTGCAGAGAGAAGGAGATGCAGAGGTGTGATGGTGAGGAACAAAGTCCTGCGAATAGGACCTAAAAACCGACTTGAACTGAGAAGAGAAAAAGGAAAGGTTCACAAGTCAAATATAAAAGTCAGACAATCCCACATTGTAGTAACTTAAAAGCAATTTGTTTAAAAGAGAATTTGTCCTTCCCCCACCATATATCAAATCTTTTCAACTACTTTTATTTCTCCTCGACAACCAATTCCTGATATATATCGAGTGCCGTTTTCCCCATCCAACAGTGACAAGTTTAGATTGTTTAAAGCAATGCATGAGCAAACAGCAGAGTAAAGAGCTGCATGGAAAGCCTACTGGCTCAGTTTCACTGGCATGAAAACCATTACGTGCTGCAAGATAACCATCATCAGTTCAAGACAAAAAATATTATTCAAATAAGAGTGCTTGGTGTCTTCAGACAGAATTCTAAAACGTTGATCAGTCTAAGTTTTTTGACAGCAACAATGGAGGTGCCTTTCAAACTCAAATTATAGATCTACAGAAAACCTACATTCAAATTTGATGCTCACACATTGCTGCAAAATTGTCAAAGATTTACAGTTGGATTTACCCAATGAAAGTTGTAACAGTCATAAATCTATTCACACTACTGTTGAACCAGCTACAACGTCTAGCTACCGAGTGACAGCAATAGTTCTGATCAGTCTCAAGATGGTAATGTAGGCTGATACGGAAGCAGAAGGCAATGCTTCACGGATCAAACAGCTCAACCAAATAACCCAGCTCCAAGCACATTTTTACAATATTTTTGTAGTTTGAAATTTTATGTTCTAAGTATGACAACCCTGAGAGCACATTTCCACTCCATCTGACGAAGGAGCAGCGCTCCGAAAGCTTATGGTATTTGCTACCAAATAAACCTGTTGGACTTTAACCTGGTGTTGTGAGACTTCTTACTGTGTTTACCCTCCCCCAGCCAGACTAATTTTTAGTTTTTAAGCACAAGAAACTTCTTTCAATGTAATAAAATGGTCATTGCAAATAGTTGCTAACTTGTGTGTGTAGAAAGCAACAAACTGCACTTAGAGAAGGTGACATTTCAAAATCAATCATGAACTGAGATCATGGCAAGTGTTTGCATTGACAAATTGGTGGATCTGCATCTTATTAATCTGTTTAGACACTGGTGGGTTGGGGATCAAATGAGTTCAGAGGATGGACTCACCCAAGACCACAACTGGGTGGGGGTGGGGGGAGCAGGGTGCACCACTTTCTTGTTGCTTATTGATGATGAATTTCAGAAAACAATGAACTATGCTACATTTCCAATTAGTCCCATGAACTGTTTGGATTGTTTTATACTTGTGTTTATTCTCTTGCACCATATATCTTCCCACTGGATGAAGACAGAGTTTGGGAGCTTTCCTGATGGTTTAATGTGTTTATTTACTGGCATTAAGTCTTAGTCAGTGAAGAAAAAAATACACAATGTCACAATTACCAAAGAAAAGAGACATTGAATGTCTTTTTCACTCCGAAGTCAAAACTTACATTATAACAAAACAAAAAAGATTTTAAGCATGAGCAAATTGTTTGCTCAAGGCAAAAACATTGCACAGCTATTAAAAAATATCACTGTAAATACAGCTTCTGGTGACATTGAACCGGAACTGCTTCAAAGATGTTGCCCATAATGCAGCTTTAGAAGTCATGGGCACAAAAATCCACAAACACCAGGGCTCGTTTGATGAAAATGATATAAAAAGGGTAGATGATTAAAAACACCACCTGCATTTATCAAGATGATCAAGCCAATGACAATAGGGTGTGGGGACGGGTGTGCGTGGGGGGACAGAAGGGGGGGGCAGAAGGGGTGTGCGTCCCCGTGGGGGGAGACAAGTGTGTGGAGGTGTGTGTGCACGTGTGCGTGTGGAGGTGTGTGCGTGCGTGGAGGTGTGTGCGTGCGCATGCGTGTGCGCGTGCGCGTGGAGGTGTGTGTATATGTGTGTGCGTGGAGGAGTGTGTGCGCGCGCGTGGAGGTGTGTGTGCGCGCGCGTGGAGGTGTGTGCGCGCGCGCGCGTGGAGGTGTGTGCGCGCGCGCGCGTGGAGGTGTGTGCGCGCGCGCGCGTGGAGGTGTGTGCGCGCGCGTGGAGGTGTGTGCGCGCGCGCGCGTGGAGGTGTGTGCGCGCGCGCGCGTGGAGGTGTGTGCGCGCGCGCGCGTGGAGGTGTGTGCGCGCGCGCGCGTGGAGGTGTGTGCGTGCGCGCGCGTGGAGGTGTGTGTGTGTGTGCGCGCGTGGAGGTGTGTGTGCGCGCGTGGAGGTGTGTGTGCGCGCGTGGAGGTGTGTGTGCTCGCGTGGAGGTGTGTGCGCGCGCATGGAGGTGTGTGCGCGCGCATGGAGGTGTGTGTGTGTGCATGGAGGTGTGTGTATATGTGTGTGTGCGTGGAGGAGTGTGTGTGCGCGCGTGGAGGTGTGTGTGCGCGCGTGCATGGAGGTGTGTGTGCGCGCGCGGAGGTGTGCGCGTGGTGGTGTGTGCGTGTGCGCGCGTGGAGGTGTGTGCGTGTGTGCGCGTGGAGGTGTGTGCGTGTGCGCGCGTGGAGGTGTGTGCGTGTGCGCGCGTGGAGGTGTGTGCGTGCGTGCGTGCGTGTGGAGGTGTGTGCGTGCGCGTGGAGGTGTGTGCGTGCGCGCGCGTGGAGGTGTGTGCGTGCGCGCGCGTGGAGGTGTGTGCGTGCGCGCGCGTGGAGGTGTGTGCGTGCGCGCGCGTGGAGGTGTGTGCGTGCGCGCGCGTGGAGGTGTGTGCGTGCGCGCGCGTGGAGGTGTGTGCGTGCGCGCGCGTGGAGGTGTGTGTGTGTGGGGGGGATGTGTGTCACATCTGTTGGAGCAAAGTTACAGGTAAATTGCAATCCTACATCGTCGATCAGAATCACATTTTTATAATACTCATAATTAGTCTTAGAGTCATAGAGTCATGGAGGTTTACAGCATGGAAACAGGCCCTTCGGCCCAACTTGTCCAATCCGCCCTTTTTTTTATATCCCGAAGCTAGTCCCAATTGCCTGCATTTGACCCATATCCCTCTATACCCATCTTACCCATGTAACTGTCTAAATGCTTTTTAAAAGACAAAATTGTACCTGCCTCCACTTCTATCTCTGGCAGCTTGTTCCAGACACTCACCATCCTCTGTGTGAACAAATTGCCCCTCTGGACACTTTTGTATCTCTCCCCTCTCACCTTAAAATTATGCCCTCTAGTTTTAGACTCCCCTACCTTTGGGAAAAGATATTGACTATCTAGCTGATCTATATCCCTCATTAGGCCCACAGTTGGACAGCACAACTGAAACCATTTTTTTCAGACAAAAATCAGATCCTAAAAAGGTGATCTGACCATTTCCAAAGCTTTTTAAAGAAAGTAGCAATCAATAATGAAGCCACTGATTAGCTGTCTGAGTGGGAGGTCAATGTTACCTTGCTGAGGAACTTACTATTGAACAGATTAAGTTGGACTCAAATGGAAAGGCGTCTAGCTCTGATGCTATTCCAGTTTGGATTATAACTCAACAAACGCTGTGGCATCAGTAAAATAATTCACTGCAGAAAAAGTAAGATTTCTTGGCTGTTTTCTTTGATGTTGAAAGATAATGGAAAAAACATTATTTATTCAGTGCATATTTAAACCATACAGACCACAATTGCCCCAAGTCTGACTCTATGCAGTTTATTAATGTTGTTGGTTGTTAACAGAAAATGTGCTAGGACTGGATTCAGCAGCACCAAGTTAGGCAAAAGAAATTGAGCAGAGCCAGGCTCATGATGCCTCCAATGCCAAAGAGCCTACCAACATTCAAGGCACCCTTAAGTAACAGGCACTCTAGAGAGATACCAGAAGCAGTTAGTGACAAGTATCTACATACTTCAGTAACAACAGAAAATTGGCAAATTGAGCAGGGAGGCAGTAGAGAACAGCAAGGCCCTGAACCATTCTACATCCACTTCCACAATACACACACTGCACTTGGACAGATAATCAGGCATCAACAATTTGTTCTCAATCTCTCTACATTTATGTTTTTAAAACAATATAACTGATTTGTAGGACAGCCAGGAAACAAATGCTGGAATCTGCAAGGTGAAACAGAAAAGTCTGCATGGCACAAATCTGTTGTATATTTATCGTTTAGCTGGCAATGAATGTGCTTCATCATTTTTTCCACACGACATGAATAACAGTACAACGATGAGAGTCTGGAGATTAAATTGTTTTGTCTATCATTTAAGATAGTATTTACATAGAATTTTGTTACTGTGGGGCCACAAAATATCAAAAATACTTCAGACTTTTGGCATAGCTGTCCTAATTGTGTATTTATCTACTGTTTCATAATGTGTAAAGCAACTTATATCAGTTAACTATTACAACTTGCAACTTAATTTTAATTTTCTTTGCATGCAAAGTACTGTTAAATTTATATATAATAGCACTTTTTGAACCCGAGAAAGTAAATATTATCGAAGGATTAATCATGTGGCATCATAGGGAAGTCAAAGTTTTATAATGCCATAACAAATTTGAAGTTGAAGCTTCATTTATTTATTCACAGCCTTCATAACAAAGGAGTTAAGAGGTTGACGTTGTGATTTGGCAATGAAACACTTCTAGACTGGATAAGCCAGATAAGTATGTTGGGGAAAAAATCTCATGTATTTATCTCCAATTAGTTTACTTATCTTGGTTCTCAAGATAGTATTGTTACCTCAAGTTAAAAGACTGCACAGTGACAAAGCGACATCGTTAACCGTTTCCTATCCTGCACCAATTACAGTTCACACATCAACACTATGCTCGCTGACCTACATGGCTCAGCAGTGCCTCAATTTAAAAATTCTGGTTTGCAGGTTCCTCACTAATACCATTCCTCCCCAAGCTTTGCAACCCCCTCCAACCCAAGATCTTGGAGCTTCTCAATTCTGGACCCTTGCACATTTACCAATTTTCATCATTCCACTACTGGCAGCAATTCCTTCAACTGCCTAAGTTCTGGAATTTTCTCCCTAAACATCTCCACCTCTTATTACTCCATCTCCCTCTTCTTTAAGATGCTCTTTAAAACTGACCTCCTCCTACCCTGGTATCTCATGTCTTAAGTGTCAAATTTTGTTCAATATCATTGCCCTTATGAAGCACTTGGGAGATTTTACACCATTAAAGGTGTAAATATGAATTCAAGTTGCTGCTGTTGAACTTGTTACCACTCCTGCCATTGATCAATTATAGATGTGTAAATGAGTACAGAAGAGGTGGGGGCGGTGGAGAGCAGGTTTAGAAGGGCAAATTATTGTTAGAAATAATTTAAAAGTAGAAATCTTTCATATCAATATTTCAGCCACACTGAATTAAAAGTCTATGTAATTAGCTTCGGAATGATGGTGAATACTAGCCAAGTGAAATTCCAAAACTGAGAACTTGTATTATGCACAACTCTTTTCCAAACGCATTGCCATAAACTGAAAATGGTCTGGATCCAGTATTCAGCAGATATTACTGGAAGTTAAGAGGCACCAATCCAGTTTGGCTGGAAAAATAACCCTGCACGTTGATGCAATGTCAGGCCATACCAGTTTGAACATCACTAATTCTTCAAACATCTGAAGCTTTTTGCTCTCCCACAGTGCAAGCATATACAAAATTGGGTGCCACTCCCCAATCAAATGGGAGAAATCATCAACATGGATCATTGGAGCTGAAAATCACCTACAACTTTATGCTGTAGTGATGATGCACAGGTCATTTTAAGGAAAACGCCCCATAATTTTAGAAGTTAGAGCTGGAGTAGCTCAGTGGATAGTTTTCCTGCCTCTGAGCTGGAAGGCCCTGTATTCAAGTCCCATTAAGAAGTCTCACAACACTAGGTTAAAGTCCAATGGGTTTATTTGGTAGCACAAGCGCTGCTCCTTCATCAGGTAAGTGGGAGTTCTGCCCTGTTTGTGAACAGAACTCCCACTTACCTGATGAAGGAGCAGCGCTCCGAAAGCTAGTGGCTTGTGCTACCAAATAAACCTGTTGGACTTTAACCTGGTGTTGTGAGACTTCTTACTGTGTTTACCCCAGTCCAACGCCAGCATCTCCACTTCAAGCCCCATGCCAGAACTTGTTGGCTACGAAAGGATACAGATAAGCCAATGTATTTTAGTGCCGGTTACCAGGGACAAAATAAATGGGGAATGTTAGCGGCAGAAAGGACTTGTGGCTGTAAAACCACATGCCAGATCCAAAAATGATGATTGATATAAAGGTGATCATCCACCATTGCAGGGACCTCATGTTCATGGGAAAATGAGGAACCCCGTAAATTTATTAATCTGGAGAGCACTAGATTGTCAAAACCTAGTGGCTTCAATATACTCCCAGTCTGATTTTGAGTTTTTTGTTGACGATTTGTACATCATTTTTAAAAATCTTTTAAAAATTAGCGTATTAAAGCAAACATTGAATTTTAGTCAAATTAGAAGATGAAAATCAATGTCATTTTTTGCACTCCAACTTTATTCCAAATGTCACGTAACAGGAAATGTGTCAGATTTGGATGCAACAAAGGACTTTCAGTACTGTGAAAAGTACCAATCACCAGGAGCACTAACCTTACGGCACACATTTAAATACCCTCACTGGTTTAACATTTAGAGTGCAAACAAACACAGCTAGTTTCAAGGTTCAGTTTTTAGCTTGGGACTTTCCTCCACTGCCCTAAATTTGGTCGGCAAAAATATTTTCAGACACACTGCAAAATTCCAACAGGAGTAGATCATTCTGCAGAAGCTGCCAAAAAGGTCCCTCAGGGAGATGGCTACATAAACGCAATAAACTTTTTTACTTTCTTGTGTGCATTATAGTTTCTAAAATTGGATCATCTGAATGTTTTTTTTAAGGTTGGACTGTGATTTATTTTCTATTCTTGTATGCTTCCCCTTTTTTATCTAGGCTTTTGAAGAAACTGTAGCCAACCAGTCACACCTCACTCAGCTTAGTGGTGTCACTAGGCTGTTCTCTGAAATTCTCTCCCGATATAACTTATCTTGCTCCATTTCATTCAAAAGGTCTCCTTATGATCACTTATAATTTAGATACCTGACAGCTGCATTTCCTTAACCATGCAGTCATTCTCTTAACTTATTAGGATAAGTCGGGGGAGGGAAGGGAACTTTTTCAAGCATTTATAGGGTGCAGACATTTGCCACTTTAAAAAAATAACCATGACAATAAATCCTTTTACTAATAGTGAAAAGGGTAATTTGCAACTTTAGAGTAAATTCTCACAACATAGTTGTTCTGAAAAGTCTCCATACCTGCTCCAATTTACAAAGTTCAGAAGTAGAGGCTTGATCTAGACATGTTATTAAAAGCAAATTATGACTAAATACGAGGGATTTAGAACTAAGGGGGCTCGCTCAACAGAAATGAAAAAAAAAGGGCAGAAAATCTTGGCCTTAAACTAGTTACTTAAAATAATCAGTCAGCAATCAGGTATTGACTGCAAAACAAAGGCTGTACCTTCTATCTGTTCTTGGCAAGTGTGAAATAGTGAGACAAATTAATTTGCGGTTTCTCGTGCACTATTTCATCCCATTGAAATAGGATATATTTTACCGTCCACTCAGCACATTATTACTAGTTAAAATAATCTTATTAAAAACACAGCAACTCTATCAGAATAAATCCTAACTGCCAGTAAACTAGACAGCGCAAACCGCTTGCGTCTATTTGAAGGTAACTAGTTTTCACTGTTACATGGTGGATTAATATTGCGGAGTAAGTAGGAGGTAGAGTTTCCCTGCAGTTCCTCACATGCAAGTTTCTAATTTGAAATGGTGAAATTTATTGGAGGAAAAAACAATCTACATGATCTTAAGATCTCAGTTCATAAATTGCATTGAATGAGAGCTGAAAGCAATTCTAATTATTACTTATGGTTCAAAGTACTGCACAGCAGAAAAGGGAAACTACTATTTTTTGGAGGGGAGGGCATTAAAGGGGGAGAGGGAGGGACAAGGGAAGCAAGAAGATGACTTCAAGATGTAATATTCTGAAAAAACCTTTAAAAAACACAACACCAAACATAAAAAATTAAAATTTAAATCCATCATATAAACTAGCTCCTCAGTTGGTCATTCTATTTGGTGATGCCAGACTTATAAACACAATTCCACTCTTAAAAATGAAAACATAAAATCGATAAGCAAACAAATCCAAAGTAGCAGCAAGTAGTAAGGTCCTGGAATTTCTAGGCTTGCCACTTTCTTTTTCTTTCTAAGTCCATTAATTTGTAGCCACTTCTAACTTGGCAAAATATTAGAGTCTAAAATACAGATTGCACAATTACCAAAACATAAATAGATCAGTAGTCCTTTAGTTATGAGAATATGAGAAGGCAAGTAAAATATCTTCAAAGAAAAAAGATTTTTCAAAACACCTACCAGTTCATTATTATTTTCGATCAAACCAAGAAACTAGAAACTAATTTACTGTGATCTGTGCCCAACCCCACTACAGTTTATGATATCATGCTGATCCCGATCCAAAAATCAAAGTGACCAGCCTCCAGCTGCCTGCCTGACATGCCTGGAACAGCACTGGAATGTTTTGAATGCAGTCACTTGCTGGGGCAAAAGCAGAGCATGAATCACACAAATAAAGCATGTTGTTAATTATCTCCCCACTCCATATATGTTATCCATTCCCATGAGCCATGACAGCATGAACTGTGCTAGCAGGAATCCTTCGAGTGCTGGTTGCCTAGGTTTCAATTACACTGGTATTTGGCACTTTTAACATTCGGCTTTTCCCTTAGGCTAAAACCTTTGCTGTAGGATGTTTTACTTTAGTTGCTCACTTCACTGATTTTGCTGAAGACACTCGAAATATGCCAGTGACTG
This sequence comes from Mustelus asterias, assembly GCF_964213995.1. NCBI lineage: Eukaryota > Metazoa > Chordata > Chondrichthyes > Carcharhiniformes > Triakidae > Mustelus > Mustelus asterias. The sequence continues at coordinate 12,734,774 of NC_135813.1, forward strand.
ATAAATATTTCTTTAGAGTACAGCTCTGTGCGCAAGTACTGCTGGTGGTATAATATGGAATTAAGAAGAACTAGCCTCCTATGTTCAATCACTGTCTATGGTGTTTTCAGCTGTTGAGTGTAATGTGAATATTATTTTGTACATTGACAGAACAGTTCAATTTTTGAAGGTTGCAAGAATGGTACAGCATTTTTGACCTAATTTAGCTCTTTGCAATGACAATCTTATAATGGCCGTGGTTATAATTAGTGCGGTTGGATTTTGTTCAACATAGTCACAAATATAATTTAATTTCTATCTGCATTAAATCAACTTCAACTCCAAAAGGTTCAGGTTCTCAGTACTTTTGGACTAACACAAAAACATTTACCATGTAAACGTTTAGCGTTGATTTGTTAATCATGTGCTATTAGCTGACTGCACACAATATAGAATCTTCACCACTGGAGGAAAATAATAGGGTGACTCAGGAAGAGAAGATACCCAGGCAGTAAATACTTCACAACTGGAGGAAACTGGTTGAAAATTAATTTCTTAGAATTTAAATGGTTGAGCAGGGGGAAATCTGAAAGCATGAAGTTGATAATTCTGGAATCCTAGAATAGGCACATGGAAGTGGCTTCTATTTACAGTACGTGTTTAGGAAATCAGAAAATACTAGTCATATTTTGGATCTGGCCCACAAACATTGCACTTCTGAAAAGGCTGAGATTAACTTCACAAAACAATAACCTTTCACTGCCATGTCCTTGATAATGGCTCATACGAACTGCCAATACTGCAACATAGGTTTCTTAACCTTGCAATGCACATAAGAGATTAACAAATTAAGAAAAATATGAGGTTTTAGTTGAACAATAATAAGCAATAACAAGGTAAGATCCCACAGGGCTGGGGTAATTTATTGGCTTGGACAGAGTATTGGCTAACTAACAAAAAGCCGAGTGGAGTTAAGTGGATCTTTTTCTGGTGAGCAAGCTGTATCTAGTGGTGCGCCGTCTGCCGGGGATTCAGTCCTCGGGTCCCAAATATTTACAAATCTATATTCATGACTTGGATTCAGGAGTGGAATGTACTATAGCTAAATTTGCAGATGACACTAAAATAGGTTTGAAAGCAAGTTGCAATGAGGAAGAAATTTACAAATGGATATGGATAGGTTAGGTCAGTGGACCAAAATGTGGCAGATGGAATTTAACGCAAGTGCGAGATTATTCATTTTGGTTGGAGGAATAAAAAGGGAACTTAAGATCTAAATGGAGAGAAACCTCAAAATGCTTTGGTGCAGAGGGATCTGGGTGCCCTCATGCGTGAATCACAGAAAGTTAGTATGCAGGTAATCAGGAAGGCAAATGGAATTTTGGCATCCGTTACTCATGGAATAGAGCATAAAAGTAGGCAAATGTTGTTGCAATTGTATAGGGCGTTGGGGAGACTGCATCTGGATTACTGTGTACAGTTTTGGTTCCCTTACTTGAGGAAGGACTTAAATGCATTGGAGGTGGTTCAGAGAAGGTTCACTACATTGATTCCAGGGATGAAGGACTTGCCTTATGAAGAGATTGAGCAGTTTAGGCCTATACTCGCTGAAGTTTGCAAGAATGAGAGGAGACCTAACTGAGGTATTTAAGATGCTAAAGGGGATTGACAGGGTAGACATGGAGCAGATATTTCCCCTTGTTGGGCATTCTAGAATGAAAGGCCATGCTTTTAGGCGAAGAGGCGGCAGATTTAAAACAGAAATGAGGAAGAATTACTTCACTGAAAAGGTCATGAATCTGTGGAATTCTCTACCCCAGAGTGCAGTGAAGGCCGGAATGCCAAACAAATTTGAGATAGATGGATAGGTTTTTAATTAGTGGTGGGATGAAGGGTTAGGGGGAGTGGGCAGGAAGGTGGAGATAAGGCAGAGATTAGATCAGCCATGATAGTATTGAATGGCTGAGCAAGCTCGAGGGCAGAATTGCCTACTCCTGCTCCTAGATCTTATGTTATTAACTAATTTCACAAAAAATTGTATGGTTCCGAATCTCTACCAATAAAAAGGACAATGAGAATTTGCATATTCATGCTTTGATCAGATATCTGTTTATCAAAGTATGACCTTCATGACAAAGGGAGGTAAACTACAGAAAATAAAAAATAATTCAGCAAAGATGAGCGACACATTTAAATTATGCATTCATCATTGTTACATAATCCTAGATAACGGATAAGGAAACTTCCAGCATTTCTGAGGAGGCCCAGCAAAAAATCTGCTTCTTCTCTTCAAAGCCCTGCAGACAACATTATGATTTTGAGTTTCATAAACTCTCGATGCAACCTCATTTCATAGGATACCAGCAATTATTTTCTAAAGTTATTAAATTAGGAGTCTGTTTGTCTGTCATTTGATATATGAACCTCTGTTCAGTCACTTTGGTAACTTGAAGTATCAGTTGCTAAACAATAACTCTTACAGGAGTTCCTCAAAGTAATGTCCTAGGCCCAATTGTCTTCAGCTGCTTAATCAATGACCTTCCCTCTATCATAAGACTAGGAGTGGGAATGTTTGTTGATGACTGCACAATGTTCAACACTATTTGCAACTTCTTAGATACCGAAGCAGTCATGTCCATATACAGCAAGATCTGGATAACATTCAGGTTTGCAATGATAAGTGGCAAATAACATTCATACCATCCAAGTGCCAGGCAATGACTATCCTCAACAAGAGAGAATCTAACCATCTCCCCATGACATTCATTAGCATTGCCATCACTGAATCTCCCACTATCAATATCCCCTATAAGCCACACCATCCTGACTCGGAATTATATCACCGCTCCTTCACTGTTGCTAAGTCAAAATTCTGGAACACCCTTCCTAACTGTACTATGGGCGTACCGACAGCACACGGACTACAATGGTTCAAGGAGGTGGCTCACTACCTTTGAGGGTGTTTAGGGATGGGAAATAAATGCTGGCCTAGCTGTCAATATCCACATCCATGAAAGGATAAAAGGAAGGAAATATTCTGTTCAGAACTTTGCAGTTTTAAAAGGCATTTAATCCAAATAAAGAACTACAGTTATCGGCATGATCATCCATTGTAATTTTTGGTTAACAATCTGATGCAAACACATTCTATAATTTTAATTGCCTAGCTAATTCAGGGAAGGGCAAACAAAAATCACAAGTCAGATCACCCAAAAAACAGCCAAAATGCAATTCTCAAACTGATAATAATGTAGTCCTTTTCTTCTTCAAAAACCCAAATTTCACTGTCCAATCTGGCTTTTTGATTAGCGAACAGCAGAACGCTCACACAGAAGATCATAAGAGACAAGCTTTAGTCAGTACACTCACCGAAGATGAGGATAAGGAGTTGTGACGACTCAGGAAGGAATTGGAGACGGACATGCTGATACTGGTAGCAGTATTGGCGTCCTCAGGCAGGACAAGCACCTTCGACTGCTGAAGGTAGAAAGAGGAAGAAGAGAAGGAACAGGAGTAGGAAGATGAAGCAGCAGCATAGGATGCCTGCTTGGAACATCAGTGGAGGGACAGACATACACACACAGAAAGAGATAGAGACAGGAATGTCAATAGTAAAGGGAACAAACTACAACTTGGAGGATATTCAATGTTATAAAAAGTCAATTGTTAAAGCTGAAATATTAAATAACTATACAAATTTAAAAGGTATTTGACTTTTTAATGTTTGCAGTGTCACAGGTGGTACTCAGATGGTTGCCTGCAATACTTCATGTGGAATTTATCTGAGCAAAGTTATACTGAAAAGTCACCTTTGACATTTCATTTCAAGGACATTCTCAGTTGAAGTAGCTGGCACATACTATTTAATCTACACAGTGCAATTTACCATGTTGAACATTTTATTCTTGGAACATAGTTATTTAAACACAATGCTAATCAGAAAAGGCAAATTACTCACTTTTAGTGCTGGAATCTTCAAATTATCCTTCATAGACCTTGGGTAATCTAACTGGGTCACTAGGTGAAGATTCATTTAATCCGGTATCATGCAATCTTTCCTTCCCTTGTTTAACACTTACAAATGGTCCATCTTTGTATTTTTCCCAACCAAGGTAGGAAGTGCAAAGTTTTGTGAAGGAACCCAAAGCCGGAGTTTACATTTTGTAACAAAAGTACGGCCATTGTTTTCATTTCTTTCATCACCCCCACTGCCACTAGCCATTCACAAATTCAAAGAAACACTCCTAATTTCTGTTTATACTGTTCGTGACGAAGCATCCAATTTCTTTGGAGAAGTGCTTCCTCTCAGCACCACCTCCAGACGGATTCATAGATTAGGAATTCATTGTTTACTCATCGGAATACAATGCAATGATGGTGAGTCCACATTTGGAGAGACTGCGATGGGTTTCAAACCAAACTATGAAATTAATCAACCAAACAGCAACATCAATTCTGAATATTTTTCATTGCCCAGGCATTTGGAATACAAGACATCTTGCTTTCAAAATAAGTTGTGTAAACTGCAAAATAATATCTGCTTACTAACAATTTTCTGCAATCCTTCCAGTAGTCAATGGATTTATTATGCCCAAGTGTCTCGGGATAGAGCTGCTAATTTCAGCTTTTTCACTTCAGTGTGATAAGCTGCTACAATAATCAGTTACAACTGTGTACTGCACAGTAAAATCTATTACATCATCCTCGGTGCAATGTAAATGGCGTTACCTGTGGGTGGGTGCAGGTGATTGTGAGCGCTTTCCTTGGTATTAAATTGGGTCTAAGATGAAACAGCTGATGGCAAATTTCTAATTAGCCAACTTTACTTTGTTTCCTCAGTAACCCGATTATAAATCTCAAAGTTTTATGGCACAGAAAACAGCCATTTAACCCTTACCAGTGCTAACTCTTTGTAAGATTTATCCCTTTAGTCTCAGTCTCCATAGTCCTGTAAATGATTCCTTTTATATCCAAGTACCTTTTGAAAGTAACTATTGAATCTGCTTTCATTACCTTATAAAGAACATTTCTCATCTCCTCTATGATTCTTTTGTCCATTAAATTTTGTCCTCTGCTTACTGACTCACCTACGAGTGGTAACAGATTATGCTTATTTTATCAAAACAATTCGGAATTTTGAGCACCACCATTAACTCTCTTTTCTGCCATATGGAGAACACTCCCAGCTTCTCTAATCTCTTCACATAACTGAATTCCCTCAGCCCTGCTCATGACTGACTTTATGGGAGCTAGAGGGGTAGACCTGAGAATGGGGCTAGAATTGTTCCCATCCAACTAGAAATAGCTAAACCAATATCCTAATGATCTCAATGATCCTGGCTGAACACGCAGCTAGAAACTGACCAGTTCTCTGTGCTGGTAAACGTTTTTTTGTACCTTTTGGTATTTTATTCCTGATCAAAAAAAACAATCAAGTTTAATCAGAGTCCCCACATGAGGGACAACCAGATCCAAGCTGACAAGACCAGGATATACATCCCCCATCTTGGGCTCAATGAAAGCAAGGTCCAAGCTAACAGGATGACGCATTACATCCCTTCCCAGGCTTGATCTGAGCTTCATCTTAGCCAAAAGGTAAATTGCATCAGGTGAAGCCTCAGTTTAACCTCATTGGCTACCATGAGCACTTATACTTGATCTTAGCAAAAGGCCGAGAAACGATCTCTGCTGGTAAACTGCCTAAACGCGAACAGTACTAAGCTTCAGAGATCCCTAGGCTGTTGGCACTTGCTCTGCCTTCCTAAGTGAATGCATCACACGTGTGTGTGGATTTCTCAGTAACTTGGTTTAGATGTAGATGCTTTCAATGCAGATCAAACATTTGGCTTGACAAAAAAAATGAAATCTTGCCGAAATGATATCAAATGTTATAATCAAAAATCTCTCCAAATTGGTTACATACAATTCAAAAATAAAATCAGATCAGATCAGAAAATTATGTATTTAAAAACAAATGTGTGTTTGACCAGAATGGTGTCTCTGCACTCCAAGTTCATTGGACAATCTCTAATCTTAGCAGACCTATCCGTCATTTGATGGAGTTAATATTGTATAAATGTGCTTGGGTCAAGAGAACATGTTCACTTCCCATATACTAATAAATAACTGCACTGTTTTAAAAACACAGTCCGTTTACTCCAGCAAAGTCAACGCATTCAGAAGTTCCAAGTCAACATATGTACTGTACCATTTTCCCAAAGAATTTTTAGAAATCTGGCAGTAAACCAGCACAAAAATGCACTGTTTGGTTCAAACACAAACTACAGTACTATAATTGAATACAGGATCATAACTTTTTGTCAAATCTTTTCAAATTATTCAAATTCCAAAGTTACAGCCAGTGGCTAACCCTTGCTACATCTCCCCTTGACATTCAAGAGCATTACCAGTGCTGAAACCCACAATCAACACCCTGGGGGGTTAACAATTTATCAGAAACTTAATTGGGCTGCCAACATAAATACTGTGGGTACAAGAGCTGGTTAGAGGCTAGGAATGCTGCTACAAGTAACTCACCACCTGACTCCCCAAAGTCTCCCCACCATCTACAAAGCTCAAGTTAGGAATGTGATTGGATACTTTCCACTTGCCTGCTGAGTGCAGCTCCAACAACACTCAAAAAGCTCAACACCATTCAAGTCAAAAGCAGCCTGCTTGATCTGCACCCCATCCCCCACCAATACACAACAGCAGCAGTTGCACCACCTATAAGGTACTGCAGTAAATGGCCAAGGCTTCTTCAACAGCACCTTCCAAACCTCAAAGCTTACCATCCACAAAGGTAAGGGCAGCAGACATATGGGAACACAACCAACCTGTACATTTCCTCCAAACTACACAGCATTCTGATTTAGAGCTATGAGTGTTCCTTCACTGCTGTTGAGTCAAAATCTTGGAACTCCTCATCTAAAAGCACTGTGGGTGTATCTATAATCACATGGAGTGCAGCAATTCAAGGCAGCAGCTCACCACCACCTTCCTGCACAATTAGGGATGAGCAACAAATGCTGGTCTTGTCATTATGCTCACATTCCATGAAAGAATTTTTAACAAGTACAGAAATCAGCATCTAAGTGGAAAGTGATTAAAAAGATGAAGGATAACAACATTATAAAATGAGATGTTGTCAATTTTGCCAAAATTATAATCACTGGCCATTTCCACTAAGTATAGCAGCAGCTACGCATCAATTCTTACCTTTAAAATTACAAAAGACTGCGTCTCGCCAAGTAAGTCAAAAATCCAACCACAAATCAATATTTGTCTTTGAAGGTGCAAAGGAAATGCAACATTGTGCAGGCCAACCATCCCAAAAATATGTTCCCTGTCAATTTGCATACAGTATCCCATTCAAACTATAATGTCAGATTTAAACACTCCCTTATGGCACATAATCAGGTAGTGAGGAATTTTGTATGTTACCATTCATAATCTAAATTCATAATGCTTTTAATTGTGTCATTAACCAAAGGACATCTATCAATACCACTCAATGGCCAACTAACAAATACTTTTACACAAGACATAACTCAAACCACAAGTTTTTTCCAATCCTCAAGTATTCCAGTTGTAAAACACCTGATCTTGCAAACCAAAGACATCAGCTCAACTCTGAAAGTTCGAGCATTTTGAGTCTCTTATAATAGGACAAGACTACAAAATCAGTAATACTGGTGTAATCCTGTGTGTGCATTGCTGTCAGCACTAAAAAGTCCATATTGGGATTAATCTCAGATGACTTGAATCCAGTGTTTTGTCATGATATACATATTCAAAATGGTTCCTAATACATGTAGGTTTAAGTAACTGCACAAAATATGGAATAATGAACACTATTTATATTCATTGCTATGGAAACTGAGACATTGAGAATCGAGCAAAGAGTGCAAAAAAGGTAGAGACTAGGGAAGGAACATGTAATGAAGTGGATTGCTAAAAGCATTTTATACTTGTGTAGAAAATGAGAAAAATAAGTGGAAAAAACAAACATAGCATTCAACATTTTATCCAACAACATATTTTCAGAACACTTGGATAGTTAAATCTTTACCAGTTATTTCCTCAAAAAGGAAAGAGGTCACAAATTTCCCCATTGCATACAATTTAAATTTTAAAAATTTCAAGAGCTTAGATATGATTGACTGGATGGGAATTTACCATGAAATATGTCATCGACAGCATTATGTCTCTTCACAAATAAACAACCTATAATTTACGACTAATACAAAAGGAATACATTTATTTGGGTGTAAGCTTATGCCAGTTTAAATTAGGTCAAACATCCCTTCACATCTTCTTTCCTGAACTCTGAACTGTTTTTCTAGATCAGCCATAAATTACAACACGGTGAGCCATGCAGCAAAACCAAATTCAGTAATACCAAGGATAAACTTCCCAAGATCAGTAGCATAGCAGCAAAATAGACAGGTTAACTTATGAAAATAAACTATGAAAAATGAATCGATCAAGAATGATTAGTCATTGACAGTTTTGACAACTCACTAGCTTAAGCGAAACTGAACTGAACACTTCATTCAATGCCAGAACACAGACCCACGAAAATTTATCTGGTACATGAAGTTAGTACGGGGGCGAGAGACAGCCAAAATGTTAACCTACTCACCAACCAACCATAAACCTAGAAATTTCAGGTTCAACATCTAACTGACCAAAGTCACATTTTAAAAAAATAGATTCGGATTTGTTTTCTTCCCTGTAAATAATTTTGCTCTGGCCTACTACATTTCTTTCAACCCAGAAAAAAATATATAAATGGCCAGAATAATAAGCATTACATATCAAACACAACCTTGAGCTACAATGAAAAGCAAGCAATACTACACATTACACTGGCAGACCTGCAAGGGCCTGGGACAGGATAAGAGCCAAAGGCTGCACTGATCATTGTATTTTGAACTGTATATGGTATTATTATTTTTGGAAAGTTGTACATTTAAATTAACGAATAGTTCGAACTCTAGTGGTGAATTCCATTTTCTGCTTTAATGTGAGTGTACATGGGATCCATCCTAGTACCTATTGAAATCACAACCTATTTTGAGACATTAAGTCACACCACGCAAGAATTAACTTTGTAAAACAAATTCCATTAGTAATTAAAATATATAGTTAGGCACATATTTAGATGTTTTCCACCCAATATCCATTAAATTATCAAAACTTTGAGACACTATGATGGATGTTAACATTTGAGCCAAGCTTCTCAAAATGGGAAAACGTCCCTTAGTTGCAGCTCACTGAAGGGATTCCTTTGTGTATAAGGCTCTGGTCAGACCCCTTTTGGAGTATTGTGAGCAGTTTTGGGCCCTGCATCTAAGGAAGGATGTGCTGGCCTGGAAAGGGTCCACAAGAATGATCCCTGGAATGAAGAGCTTGTCATATGAGGAAAGGTCGAGGACTCTGGATCTGTATTCGTTGGAGTTTAGAAGATAAGGGGGGAGCTTATTGAAACTTACAGGATACTGCGAGGCCTGGATAGAGTGGACGTGGAGAGGATGTTTCCACTAGTCAGAAAAACTAGAGCCAAAGGACACAACCTCAGGCTAAAGGGACAACCCTTTAAAACAGAGATGAGGAGGAATTTCTTCAGCCAGATCGGTGAATCTGTGGAACTCTGCCGCAGAAGGCTGAAGAGACCAGGTCATTGAGTGTCTTTAAGACAGAGATAGCTAGGTTCTTGATTAATAGGGGGGGTCAGGGGTTATGCGGAATAGGCAGGAGAATGGGGATGAGAAAAATATCAGCCATGATTGAATGGCGGGGCAGACTCACTGGGCCGAATTCTGCTCCTATGTCTTATGGTCTTTCCAAACATTTCTATGTACCAGCTCCCTGAATCTCAGATTTACAACTCTTGTAACTGAACCCGAATACATCTAGACATTTATGCATTCCTAGCAAAAACAATAAAGTCAAACTCACCAGCTGCCTTTGCTTGGGTGGGAGAACTGGAGGAGGCAGAATCTCAAGAGACGAATCAGTGCTGCTGAAGGAGTCATTGAATCCATAGGCTTCCTGAAACCGTTTGTGTCTCTGCTCATAAATATGCTCATTCTGTGGTGTCTGGTAAAAAACGTGAGGCTGCGGCTCAGAATAATCCTCCACAAACTGCATGTACGCATGAACTAAAAATTTGAGGGAGGAAAAGGAGAAAATAAAATCAACAAGCTGTATCAGGATGGATATTTCCAAGTCATCAGTGATAATGGGAACTTTGCAGCACAGCAATTAGACAGTGTAAACATCAAGATCATTATGATTAATTTTTTAGTTTCCTGAGTAAGGCCTCTAACACAGAAAACATCCTACAGCCACAAGATAGCAGAGGAAATGGGAAGGTAGAAAGACAGGAGAAAGGAAGGGAGAGGTAGTTGGGGAAATCCTTGCTGTCCTTGCAGCAAAAGACTTGGGGACTAATTTGTCCATGCACTTCGTCTGAATAAACATGACCCTTCCCTTGGATTTCATTTTGCTTTTAGAACCAAGAATGGGACAAAATAACTGCTAATTTTTGGGAGGGAGCTTATAAAGTTAACTAAAACAGGTTCCTTGTGATACACCACAAGCCTGCCAGCATCCGAAGGAAACTATAGTTGATCACTAAACTTTGCCACTTTTATTCAGTGATAAATTCTTGTGATTTTATTCTTACTCGAGTCAGAATTTCATGGCTTCAAATGCATTGTCGGACCTAAGCACATTATCTAGGCTGATGCTGTGATGCATTTGTGAGCACGCATTGCTGGAAGTGCCACCTTTTACATCTCAGATGAAGCATTAAACTAAGAGTCTATCTACTTGCAAAAGCTTCTGAAGAACAGGAGAAGTGTGTTTCTGGTGATCTGACTGACATTTATACCTCAACTAAAGCAACCAAAATTTTTATTTCACAAGGATCTCTTATTGTGCACACTAGCGTTGCACTCGCCTACAAGACAACAGTGACTCTGCACTTCAGAAGCAACTCATTGCTCTTGATCACTTTAATTTCCTGCAAATGACCATTCTGACAACTGTAACAATGACTTTGGCTGTAACTTTTAGAAAAATGTAAATGATAAAATGTGCACCATACCCACAAGAACATTAAAATCAAATACAGGAACAAAGGAATTGTTAGTCAAGGAAGCAATGTGGTCCATCTAGTTTGCTTCCAATCACGCTAATATCGGAGTTGCTTAATACAACTATAGCAGACTTGTTAACTAATCATAGCAATTCATCCCCAATTCGTCAACAACAGAATCAGACATAATACAGGGAAAACAGCAGTGTAGAAAGATTTGGAAATAGGTCCAAAGTCAAAGACCGATGTACGAGGAGAGATTGTCTAGGTTAGCATCGTTTTCGCTGGAGTTCAGACGAATGAGGGGGGATCTCATCGAGACTTCTAAAATTCTAACAGGACTAGACAGGGTAGATGTAGGGAGGATGTTCCCGATGGTGGGGGGAGTCCAGAACCAGGGGTCACAGTCTGAGAATTCAGGGTAGACCATTTAGGACGGAGGTGAGGAGACATTTCTTCACCCAAAGAGTGGTGAGCCTATGGAATTCATTACCACAGGAAGCAGTTGATGCCAAAACATTGAATGTATTCAAATGGCAGCTAGATATAGCACTTGGGGTGATTGGAATCAAAGGTTGTGGGGAGAAAGCAGGATTAGGCTATTGAGTTGGACGATCAGCCATGATCTTGATGAATGGCGGAGCAGGCTCGAAGGGCTAAATGGCCTCCTCCTGCTCCTATCTTCTATGTTTATTGATCTCAAGCATCCTATACTCACCATGTCATGCCTCGAATACTGCATCCCAAAATATTATTTTGAGGAGGAAATTTAGCTAATTTACATTTGAATCTGTACTATTTGCTTCCTCCATGTCACTAAGGGCCTGTTCCAAAGCTTTATCACTTAGTCACTGAAAAGGATTTTTTGCAAATTAATTTTGAATTTACCCCCATAACACAGGGCACCTACTCTTGTTCTATTCTGAATAAGGCAAAAATATATTATCTAATCCCTGTACAATCCCAAAAACAGGAATTTCATCATCCCATCAAGCATCACCATTATAGATGAGCACATGTTCAATTTACATAATCACTCATCATAATACCATCCCTTCAATCACTGATTGTTCTCCTGCATCCTTTCAATAACTGCAACATCCTTTCTGTACAAAGGCAACCAGTACTGTGGTTACTACAATGATTTGTGTGACAGAATTCCCTATTAATTCAGTTCAATAATGACCTTTAAATAATTCCCATTCAATTCATTTTACAGCTTCAATTAACTGTCATTCAACAGAGTTGAATCCAGAAGTGCTGAGAGAAACATGTTTTAGTGAGGAGCTGAAGGAAATCAGCATTACTAGATAAATGGCTTTGGGGAAATTGATGGGATTGAAGGTGGATAAATCTCCAGGTCCTAATAATCTTCATCCCAGAGTACTTAAGGAAGTGGCCCTGGAAATAGTAGATCCATTGGTGGTTATTTTCCAAAATTCTTTGGACTCTGAACTGGTTCCTACAGATTGGAGGATAGCTAATGTAAGCCTGCTATTCAAAAAGGGAGGTTGTGAGAAAACAGGGAATATAGACCAGTGAGCCTAAGGTCAGTACTGGGGAAGTTGCTGGAGTCTATTATCAAGGATTTCATAACTCAGCATTTGGAAAGCAGTGGTATAATCAGACAAAGTCAGTATGGATTTATATTCTACCAACAGAATGTAGTGGAGGCCAAAACGTTTGATTTCAGAAGAAATTAGATATAGCTCTTGGGGCTAAAGGAATCAAGGGGTATGGGAGGAAGGGGGGAAAATCAACATATTGAATTCGGTGATTAGCCATGATCACAATGAATGGCGGAGCAGGCTCGAGGGGCCGAATGGCCTACTCCTGCTTAACGTTTCTATGCTTCTACATAACATACTATTTTCTTTCCATTTAAATAATAAACCTTCTCAGGATCCTTTGCCCCAACGTGAAGTACTTCATATTTCTCTACATTGAATTAAATCTGCCACGTGTCCCAAGTGCATTTCAAATCCTCCTGTTGCTTACCCTGTTCAGTGCTGGAGTCTACCGACTTCAAAAGCTTTGTATCATCCACACATTTAGTCAGTGCATTTGTCACTCCTTGCTCCAGGTCATTTATGAAGATATTAAGGAGAGATCCCAAAACAGACCCCTATAGAATCCATATGTAACTTTTTCATGGGCTCATGACAATCGCTGTACAACTACCCTCTGGGCTCCGCTTGTAAAATAATTCTGTAACCACTGTAAAATACGCCTACTGATTCCGCCTTCATTCTCAGTACAAGCCTTTCTGGAGGAAAGGCATCAAAAGCCTCGCTGAAAAAATCTCCTCATCTGTGTCTTATATGGGTAATCCCTTATTTTTAAGCAGTGACCTTGAGTTCTAGATTCACCCACAAGATGAAACATTCCTTCCACATCCCCCCTCTAAAAAGCCTCAGGATAGTAAAGATTTCAATCAAATCACCTCTTACTCTTCTAAACTCTAGTGGACACAAATCTAACCTCACTAGCCTTTTCTCATAAGACAACCCACTCATTCCTGATGTTATCTAGTAAACCTTCTTTGAACTGTTTCTAATGCACTCAAGAATAACATTCTTTTAGTTTTCTTAATTACTTACTGTACCTGCAACCTAATGCACTAGGACACCCAGATACCTTGGCATCTGAGCTTTGCAATCTCTCTCAATTTAGATAAATGGTTTTTTATTCTTTCTGCCAAAAGGGAAAACTTTACACTTTCCCACATTATACTCCATTTGCCAGATCTTTGCCCATTCACAGTCTAACAATATCCCTTTCCTTATGTCCTCTTCATTACTTATTTTCCTATCTATCCTATCAGCAAATTTAGCAATCATACTGTCAGTCCCTTCATTGAGACCTCAGCACTGATCAGGCAACGCGTGGGGAAATAGCAGCAAGTTGACATTTCAGGTTGAAGACCATACCTCAAGGCTGAGGATGCTGCCTGATCTGCTAAGTATTTATATTTCTTTTTGTGTTTTAATATCCCTATTGTAGCATTTTGCTTTATGCATTACAGGAGTTAAATTGCAGAGGGGGTAACTCGTGAATTCTCCATGACTGAGGACACCATAAAGAAATTATATACAAGAAGCTACCATGCATCAGTCCAATATTTAATGCAGTCAATCAAAATGAGACATAATTATTAACTATTTTAAATATTTATTAACTTCTAATGACTTTGGCTGTACTTTTCAGTGGGGGCCATTCGCAGCCTGCTTCCTATCGATGTGGGCCTTAGCAAATCTATTGTTCTATGCTTGTTGAGTACATATTTGCTTGGCTATTATTTGCTTGGACTGATACCAAATAAAATCCTTTCCCCCTTTCTTGCCCTCCAAAGTTAGGCCTGGGAACTTCACAAGGAGCTTCAAAACTGAAATACAAGTGCTCTATTAAAACAGAACCAACTGCTAGAACTGGGCCAGTTCAAAATCTGTTTTTCCTTCTTCTTGTGGGGTCATGCCCTAAGGCGCTCCACATAGTGAAATGATTTAACTCAACAACTTGCAACATGCCCCCATCAACAGAATGAGAGAGAGAGAGAGAGTCTACCAGTTCATGGGAATCGACTTAGCTCAGTTGGCTGGACAGCTAGTTAGTGACGCAGAGTAATGTCAACCTGTACTGTACTAGCTGAAGTTATTCATGAAGGCCCTGCCTTCTCAACCTTGCCCCTCACATGAGGTGTGGTGATCCTCAGCTTAAATTGCCACCACCCTCAAAGGAGACAGCGGCCTATGATCATCTGGGACTATGGCAACTTTACTCTACTTTTTACTAGTTCATAAAAGAACCAATGTCAAATTCATATGCTATGTTGTACCTACAGTGCACACTTTGAAGTACATTGTGGTGGCACAACTCAGGAATAAATTTCTCACAGCTAAGTCTTTCTTCCTCTTCAGCTACTCTACAGAAAGAGGCACTGTTCCAGGACAAGTATTCATTCAACAGGAATGTATATATGATTTTGCAATTAACCACATTTATATCATCTCAGTTCTATACAGATGCTGTCTACATCACATCCTATTCAGTTCCTGTGTAAAATGGGTGCAATGTATCATTGTAAATAAAGACAAAGCTTCAAGCTGTTGTATATAACATTAAGTGAAGAAAATCAAATTCTCCATGTTATCTAGAACAGATGTTCATTGACAAAGTGCCTTTTGGTGAGGACTGGAAAACTGAGAGCAGCTGTTTCCGAATTCCAAGCCTAGATTCACATTCCATCTGCAATACTGCTGTTTATTATACCACAATTGGAGATATGGGGACTGAAGAAAAACTATCAGGATATATGTATGCGTATATATATCAATGATTACTTTTTTCACTTCAGCAATTACAGAATTGGGGAAAACTGCAGGTGGGCAAAGATGGTTCACACCCCCAATTTCTTACCAAAAAAATCTATATCAGCAATTCTTCAGCAACCAGTGAAGATGCTTGACCGCACTTACAACTTGCTTTGCATCTGTCAGCTGCTGAATACTGGACTTTAGTCCAAAGTGATGAGTGTTAACAAGAGTACCTTAAATGCAGGGGCCTGGACAATTCATGGAGCTGTGAGGGGGAAAAAAAGGTGGAATTTGCAGGAACGCTATCACAAATCACTGAGTACTAGAGAGATATCAGGGACGAGAGATTACTATTGTTTAAAAACTGGAAATAAGTACATCAAACTTTTACAATTTTATCAGATATGTGGCTTTTCTATAGCTAACCTCATTAGTTAATTTCTTCTCAGGTATGACTTTAACTTCAATGACTAGAAAGAGTGCAGAAAAGATTTACTCGGATGCTAGCGGGACTTGATGGTTTGAGTTATAAGGAGAGGCTGGATAGGCTAGGACATTTTTCTCTGGAGCGTGGAGGCTGAGGGGTGATCTTATAGAGGTCTATAAAATAATGAGGGGCATAGATCAGCCAGATAATCAATCTTTTCCCAAAGGTAGGGGAGTCTAAAACTAGAGGACATAGGTTTAAGGTGAGAGAGGAGAGATACAAAAGTGTCCAGAGGGCCAATTTTTTCACAGAGGGTGGTGAGTGTCTGGAACAAGCTGCCAGAGGTAGTAGTAGGGGCAGGTACAATTTTGTCTTTTAAAAAGCATTGAGACAGTTACATGGGTAAGATGGGTATAGAGGGATATGGGCCAAATGCGGGCAATGGGACTAGCTTCTGAGTTTAAAAAAAGGGTGGCATGGACAAGTTGGGCCGAAGGGCCTGCTTCCATGCTGTAAACCTCTATGACTCCATGACTGTTCCAATGGCAGATCCTGTGTTTCTTTTTACTTCAAATTTTCCTGGAGTTTCTTTTTCATTCCCTAGTTTCCAAAACTAACCGCCTTTTAGTTCCTCTGGAGTTTGCTTTCACGCAGTGTTTTCCTGCTTCCAACAGAGCTGAGAGCTGTTCCCTCTCGGAGCTTCCCATCTGCCTGGATCCAGTTAAACACAACAATCACAAGGTCTTTCCTAAAAGTTTCCTCTGGTCGCTAAGTAACTAATTCTTCCCTCAAACTCATGTTTATTTTTCCCATCATAAACTCTCTCTCAGCACAATAGAAACAGTTTGATCTGAAACAAAAATTCCATACATGCATACATCTTTGTTTAACATGTATCTAAAGTACTAGAATTGGACCCTTTCTTATGCAAAAATACTAAATTAAACCCACTTAAATCTATACCACATTGTTAATATTTAACAATGCAAATACAGATCACTTAAAACTACCTCTGTTTCCTGACAGGCTGTCAAAATTAAAAAGGTGCGTGAAGTCACTAATGGGAACAGCTTTCAATGCAAACAGATTACATTCAGACATTTGCACGTCTAAGACAATAAATGCTGGCCAAGCAAGCAACACCCATATCCCACAAATAAATTTTAAAAATCTTCGGAAAGTAATTGTTAAACTACATATTCTTAATTTTTTGAAGATGAAACTAGTTTTCAGTTTTAAAAAGATTTATAATATGAACATTGGATACTGACTTCCAACAACAGGTTAGTAGTTCCATGGTTTTTACCTGTTATTGGAACCAAATCACATACAGTGCACAATTAAAACTATTTAAAAAAAATATTTTGTCAACTTGTGTTCTGCTTAGTGAAGGCATGCCCTATTCATAACTTCAAACATAGACTGCTATCTTGTTCAAGCTTCTGGAATAGTCATATTTTAAACTGGACATTCACAAGGTGGCTAAGCTGGCTGCAAGGGTCAGGTGCCCTTTGTTTATTCAACACAGACTATCTCGAGCTTCCATAAAGTTCTAATTTAATCATCCTGGGTGGAGACTTCCCCTTGGAATGGACAGACCAAGACAGGTGTACTCTGTGGGATTTACATTTGTTACCATAATGTACTCAAAACTTACTCTAACTTCCCACCTCCAATATCAATGCTTCACAAGAGAGAGTTGAAGAGACCAGTAATCCCCAAAATAAGTGAGAAAGACGATCACCTATCTCCTATTTTATGTATATAAATGCCTTTTAGCTTTAAGCCATTCTGGGTGGACAATGGGCACTGATAATGTGATTGAAACAGTTTATTATGCCAAAACCCATGAAAAGGCAGTCTGTAGAAGACCACTGCATGCCATAGGAACTGCAGAAAAAGCAGCATCTGCTTTCAAGTACCAGGAAGCTGAAAAGTCTTTAAAAACCTCCCACAAGATTCCATAACTCCACAAAAACAGAATACAGGAAGAACTCCCAAGCCCATCTGTCGAAAAGTTTAACCCACCGACGTGAAAACCACAAATGCCTAGCTTCACAACCTGCTGAATATTAATCTCCTCCAGGGAAACCAGTGACAACCTGGATATTGACTTCAGCTATTTGAACTAATCTGAACTACAACCCAAAAGTGGGAAAGGACTTCTTTCTTTGCCAAGCCCACAACGACTGATCTCCTATAGCAAGCCAAACTGGACTATTACTATTCATTTGGTTTAACAATTGTAGAGGTACACTATCTTCTTTAATTGCATCTTTCTTGAGCGGGGAGCGAGCACCAGAGCGCGGAGCGAGCGAGACACAGTGGGTATGAGAGAGAGAGAGAGAGAGAGAGATAGCGAGAGTAAATAATCCTTATTTTTAAACCCACCATAGTCTGCTGCTGGTTCTTTATATAAAGGGACATTGAGAAACACACTATCTTTTCAAAAACAATCACACGGATTGTGGACAGTAAGGGAAGGGAATTGGGGATTTCAATTGATTTCTCCTCTCATGTCTGTAACACTTGAAAGATGAATAGGACACATTAAGACAGGAACTACAAAGTCAACAACAGAAAATACTACATCATGTTATTTTCTAAAATAAATCCAAATACCACATGTAATCCTTTAATGATACAAGTTTAACAATCTCATGTATATACACTAGCTAAACTTCAGAGAGCCAAAAAGTTCCGGCCTTGTTGGGGAATGAACTCCATGGCAATTGTAATTTTATTTCACTAGGTAAAATATCAGGGAGATGGATTATTGCCCAGATGCAGGCTAGACAGGGTAGAGGCAGAGAGATTCTTTCCACTTAGAAAGGAAACAAGAACTAGAGGACACAGCCTCAAAGTAAGGGGGAGTCAGTATAGAATAGAGTTGAGGAGGAACAACTTCTCTCAGAGGGTAGTGAATCTCTGGAATTCTCTGCCCATTGAAGCAGTGGAGGCTACCTCGTTAAATATGTTTAAGTCACAGGTAGATAGATTTCTGATCAATAAGGGAATTAAGGGTTATGGTGAGCGGGCGGGTAAGTGGAACTAAACCACTATTAGATCAGCCATGATCTTATTGAATGGCGGGGCAGGCTCGAGGGGCTAGATGGCCTACTCCTGCTTCTATTTCTTATGTTCTTATGTTCATACTCTTTGTGTGGTCAAATGAGATTTTCAGATATCTCTTATATTATTGTCTTAAGCTTTGGTCAGAGATGCCAGTTAATTCACTGATACAAATCTGTGTATAGTGCTTTAAAAAAATCTAAGTCATATTTCATCCTTTCAGATGCTCCTGAAAACCTATCCCTTGGACTTGGTAGTTTTGTGCACTTTCACCCCTGAGAAATTTTTACAGTAAAGACTGTGCACACACGTACAGTGATGGCAATGTTACTGGACCAGTGATTCAGGGGCTCAGGCTAATACTCTGGGGGTATGGGTTAAGATCCCATCATGACAGCTGCTAGAATTCAAATTCAATCAATAAATCTGGAATTGAAAGCTAGTCTCAATAATGATGACCATGAAACTATTGATTGGGTCATAAAAACCCATGTAGTTGATATGTCCTTTAGAGAAAAAATTCTGCAATCTCTGGTTTGGCTTGGCTTGTGACAGACTCACTGCAATGTGGCCGAGTCTTAACTGCCCTCTGAAATGGTCTAGCAAGCCGTTCAATTAGGGATGAGTAACAAATGCTGACCTTGCCCACATCCCATGAAGGAATATTTTTTAAAATGGCATTTAGCTTGAACTTTAACTTTATAATCTCCATATACACCTGAAGTCCAGAAACACTGGTGCAATGCAACACCTGATTTCAAAATAAACACCTCCATTCTTTTCTCTAATGATTTTTCTGGTCAGAGCAAATGATACTTACCTAAAATCACCTTCAGGGAATCTTCTCTTCCCCACTAATAGTGAACTAGTTTCCTCAGATACTCATTTACACAATTTAATGATGTTCCTTGAAAGCATCATGTAAAAACAAAGACCAGTTACTATGTGCAGATGCATCAGGTAAAACCAAAGCAAAAGACCTCAATCTCAATTAAGCTCATCCATAGAATGTGGTAAGATCGGATAAGCCACCTTGAAATGAGTTGCTGAGTTCATGGCAACATAGAACACAGAAGGAAACGAATGTTCAATAGCAAATTGCAAGACTGCAACATGGCTTAATTCTGCACCATCATGGAATTCTTGAACACCTATTTCTTTACTAACTGAAAGGTCCAGTGCTTGAAGGTAAATCCTCAAATCTTTGAATTGGAAGTGCCAAATTCACTGCTTTCATCAGAAGTACACATACATACTAGAAGCTTATTAACTAGATTACACCATAGTAAAAGTAGGTTCATGGAAATAATTTATCAAAATTCTCCATCTTCTTAGTCAATCCCTCAGGATCGAGGACTTGCTTTCACTCTGGTTCAGTGATGACTGATCAATCCAATGCACAAGCTGCAGATTCTGCCGCTTGCCTGGCAGGTGTTGCTTGAAGAGTTGGGTAGATGGGTTGTTTGGATGTTTATGTGCTCCCTTCAACATCTTGGCTTCACCTCTGTATTTTTCCCAAGTATCTAAATGCATATGGTGCCTTCCCAAATGAGCCTTATCCATTTTAGTTGCTCATAAGCTAGGGTTTACCACAAGTCAGTGGGCATCTTTGACCTCTTCAGGGATGCTTTGAGCACATTCCTAAAGTGTTCCTGATGCCTTGAGAGTCTCCAGCTGTGACCAAGTTCAAAGTAGAGCAGTTAGTTCAGGAGTCTGGAGTTAGGTATACGAACGGCATGTCCCACTCAACATAGCTGGATTGAGAAATTCACATCTTGATGCTGGGCATGTTGGCTTGGGAGAGGATGCTGCTATTGGGCTGCCTTTCGTGCCACCAGATTGAGGATCTTAAAAGGCACTGCCAGGGGTACTTTTCCAGTTGTTCAAGATGCCTCCTTTAGTTTATCCAAGTCTCCAAAGCATATCAGTGTACAAGGATTATTGCTGCCTGGTAAACCATGACCCTAGTCTCGGCTTTGAGATCCTGGTCCTCAGATACACTTACTCAGTTGGCTGAAGGCTTATGTGATACATTGGAGTCTTATGTCTGCCTTTGTTGAGAGGAGGCTCTAAAGATACAGAAAATGTATTTATTCTTTCAAGGGATTTGTGTGTCGCTGGCAAGGCTTGCATTTTTAGTCTATCCCTGATTGCCCTTGAACTGAATGACTTCTGTCGCTATCAGAGGTTAGTCAAGACTCAATCACACGGCTGTGGGCCAGACCAGGTAAGAATGGCACATCTCTTTCCCTAAAGAACATTATTGAACCAGATGGGTTTTTATGACAACCAATGATTAGGTTCATGTTTATCATTACTGATGCCAGCTTTCAATTCCATAATTATTAATTGACTTCAAATTCTACCAGCTGCCATGCTGGGATTTGAACACATCTTCCCAAAGCATTAGCCTGGGCCTATGGATTACTAGTCTAATGACATTAACATGACACCACTATCTCCATATTTTCCAAGAACTCGCCATTGATCTTAATTGATGAGGAGGTGTTTTGCTGTATCAGCTGACTGGAAGAGGACCATAGTTTTCCAGGTGTTCAGTGAAAAGCTTCTTTTCCCACATGCTCTGGAGTCGACGACAATGATCTGGAGCTCAGTTTCTCAGTGAGTGCCCATCCAAATATCATCTGCATGCTGAACCTCTTATGACCCACGTGGCTATGTGGCAACTAAGAAGATGCAATCAAGGGATTAAAATTGCACCCTGTAAAGTTAATTTTAGCCCAAATTCTTACTTTTTTCCCCACAAATTTTCTGGGTATATTGGATCAGACAAACATACTTGTTACTTGCTGTTAAGAAACTGAAAACTAGATGTTGTATGGCAGCTTTTTTGTTCAATTGGAGATAATAGAAAATTTACAATACATTTGTAACCATACACAAGTCATGAAACAGAGAAAAGGAGAATTATGTTGCATATACATGCAAGCTCAAAGGGGAAAATCTTGTTCATCACTAGTTTTACACATTATTAAATGAACTGGAGGATAAATTAGCATTAGGAATAATCAGTCTCCATGGAAACGTTTATGGTCATTGTCCTATTGCCCTTTGTTCAAATGGCATAATGAAAATGTGTTAATAGCACTGTATCACTGTTGGGATGAGCCTCTCTCTGAGAAACATCCAAAATGAACTATCAAATTAGGTCGACTTTGGCCACCCTTACGATGATAGTATGAGGAACTTGACTGTATTCCCAGTTGAGGTTGAAGTTACTTTTACATTTCATCCAAATGACAACCAACCCCAACACAAGAATGCCATGTAGCTGGCTACAGCTCAAAAGTAAACTTGCCAAGAATCACAAAGGGTGGCAGCCAAGACAACCAGCTGCACAAAACTCATGCCAATGACATCAGCTTCAGATGTGCTGAACATTGTGACAAGAAAATGAAGTACCAACGTTTGGAAGTATGTATTAAATAAAGTGCCTACAAAAAGCTATTTTTAAAAGCTGTAATTTAGGCAGCATAGAATAATATAATAGGAGGCTATTCAAAATCCAATGGAACCTAGATCTTAGGAATAGAGCAGGATATTACAGCAATTTGGAGCTCCAACATGCTCTGCTTTTCAGCGACTGGACACTGGTCTTTCATACACCAAGCCATGAAAGACTGGACTGCGCAAAGGAAACCAATTTCATCCTAAGTCATTTCTTCTCACCCTGTGATGGTGATTTCACAACAATATTCATTTATTAATGTCACAAATAGGCTTACATTAACACCGCAATGAAATTACTGTGAAAATCCCCTAGTCACCACACTCCAGCACCTGTTCAGGTACACTGAGGGAGCATTTGGCACAGCCAATGCACAGTCTTTCGGACTGTGGGAGGAAACCGGAGCATCGGGGAGGAAACCCACACAGACACAGGGAGAATGTGCAGACTTCGCACAGGCAGTGACCCAAGCCAGGAATCGAACCCAGGTCTCTGGCGCTGTAAGGCAGCAGTGCTAACCACTGTGCCACCATACCGCCCTCATTGACTGGTGGCTGCCATGCAGCACAGGATGACTCAAGTGTTGAAAAGTGAAAAATAAAAATCAAACTAAACAGAAAAATGAAAGATTTGAAATGAAATGTCTTTGGCAAACAGAGTCAAGGAGAATCCCAAAGCGTTTTATGCAGATATTAGGAGCAAGTGGGTAACAGGAGGCCCACTCGAGGACAATATTTCGGGCGGCACGGTAGCACAGTGGTTAGCACTGCTGCTTCACAGCTCCAGGGTCCCGGGTTCGATTCCCGGCTCGGGTCACTGTCTGTGTGGAGTTTGCACATTCTCCTCGTGTCTGCGTGGGTTTCCTCCGGGTGCTCCGGTTTCCTCCCACAGTCCAAAGATGTGCGGGTTAGGTTGATTGGCCAGGTTAAAAATTGTCCCTTAGAGTCCTGAGATGCGTAGGTTAGAGGGATTAGCGGGTAAATATGTGGGGTAGGGCTTGGGTGGGATTGTGGTCGGTGCAGACTCGATGGGCCGAATGGCCTCTTTCTGCACTGTAGGGTTTCTATGATTTCTATGACAATAGAGGGAAGTTCTGCGTGGAGCCACAGGAAGTGGGCGAGATCCTTAATTAGTACTTTGTATCGTTATTCACCAAGGAGAATGACATGACGGATATTGAGGTCAGGGGTAGGTGTGTGAACGCTCTAGAGAATGTCAATATATCGAAGGAGGAAGTGTTGAGTATCCTAAATTGCATCAAGGTAGACAAGTAGAGAAGAGGCATCTAAATGGACACTTGAATAGGGAGGGAATAGAGGGATACGGACCGAGTTAGGGCAGGAGGGTTTTTTTTTAAGTTTAGTTTGGGCATCATGATCGGCACATGCTTGGAGGGCCGAAGGGCCTGTTCCTGTGCTGCACTTTTCTTTGTTCTCTTTGTATAACAGATTGCCATAAATTTATTTGAACAAAACTTTATACAGTATATTCAAATTTGACTTGAAAGACATTGAATTGCAAAGCATCTAATCAGGTCCTCAGGATGTCTGAAGTGCTTCACAGCCAATGATTAATTTTGAAAGCAGTAGCCAAAAACAGCAGTCAATTTTCATTCAGTGAAGTCCCACAAGCTAGAAATGAGATGAATGACCAAATCAATTTTTGGTGGTGCTGGTGAGGGTTGAGCAGGGCACCAGGAGGAGAATTCCTTATTTTATTTCCCCAAACTGGCGTTATGGGAACTACAAGAGCAGATCAGGTCACAAATTAAAATCACATCCGAGTGACAACAATGCAGAAGTTTCTCGGCATTTCACTGAACCACCAACCTAGATAAAGGTGCTCAAGTCCTTCTTGATCTTTAGAGTTAAGAGTAATTCCAGGCAACATTTTGAAATGTTTTATGAATTATGGAACTGCTCAGTCAAATGATATGCTTTGCAGCATTATGCAATTTTAAAAGCTACACTGCAGCATTAGGCAGCAAAAACTACATTCCTGTTGCTCTGGCAAAATGCTCAGAGATTATCATAGAAACCCTACAGTGCAGAAGGAGGCCATTCGGCCCATCGAGTCTGCACCGACCACAATCCCACCCAGGCCCCATCCCCACATACCTTACCCGCTAATCCCTCTAACCTACACATCCCAGGACTCTAAGGGGCAATTTTTTTAAACCTGGCCAGTCAACCTAACCCGCACATCTTTGGACTACTCAAGGTGTTATGGAGTAAGGTTTCAATTTAGCACCAATTTCATCCTTGATTACAGATCTGCCTCGGCACCTTACATGGTTTGAAATGTTAGGTAAAATCAAACTGCTGTAAATTGTGATTAACATTTTCAATTATTCTAGTCTTTTGAAAACTTCTAGTGTGCTAATTAAGTGTCTATTGTCCATGGTTGGTTGAGATTGTAATAAGGACTAATACATTATTACAGCAATATATAATAATATTAACTCATGATACAGGAAACAGTTAAAGCATAATTTTAAATTAAACATTTTAACTTCTTCTCACTAAATCACTTTTGCTTCTTTTTTCAAGAAATATAAAAATTCGAGTTAATTCTCATTTTCATTTGATTTAGCCCACCTTCCCTTTCTTATTTTTTGTCATTAAAAATATAAACCTCAATATCTTTTACATTTCATCTTCCCAATTCCCATCAGCTATTCAGAGGTGTGGGGAAATCATTCCGAAAACAGAATTGATTGCCGAATCAAAGATCATTGATATGCCCTGATTAATAAAGGGACATCAAAACAGGAAGAAGTGTCTTTTGACAAGTAAACCTGGTGACAACCCCAATCCTTGAGGTAGCAAACTTGTCTGCGGCATTGTAGACATACAAATATTTATTTCAGCAGTGTATTTTTAGATCTTCCAAGACTATTAATGCTGTCTGAAAGGAGTTGAAGTGTGACCCTATAAGGGAACTGAATTGTAGCAAAAGTATCAATTAAACTAGCATGCCTCAGCAATTGTGCAATTACAACTTTGTTAATTCATCTCCGTTATTTCAATCACATTAAGCCACTTGCATATCCACCCACCCATGAGGTTTTCAATACTCACTCTGTATAGTAAACTTTAAGAAAATTTTAAGAACTGATAAAATTAATCACATTTCTTTGCAGCCATTAGGTCCAAAGGATCTGTCGTTAGCTAGAAAGGTTAAAGATAGTATCAAACTTTTTAAAAAGTATTAACTGTGCAAAGACAGGTGGCAGGTCAGAAGATTGGACAGTACAAAGAACAAAGAACAATACAGCACAGGAACAGGCCCTTCGGCCCTGTATATAAGGAATATAAGTATATAAGGAATAGCGAGGGATGGGTAAAAGATTAACAAGGAGGGAAAAATTAGAGTACGAGAGAAAATTTGGCCGAAATATAAAAATAGTAAGAGGTTTCATAAATACTTTAAAAGTAAAAGAAGAAAGCGAGCATTGGTCCTATAGAAAGTGAGTCTGGATAATTGATAATGGAAAACAAGGAGATGACAGATGAATTGAACAGGTATTTGATATCAGTCTTCACTATAGAGGATACAAGTAACAACCCCAGAAGTAGCTATAAACCAGGAAGGGAGGAACTCAGGAAAATTACAGTCACCAGAGAAGTGGTACTGAGTAAATTGTTGAAGCTGCGGCCAACAAGAATCGGGTCCTGATGAACTTCATCCTGGAGCCCTAAAACTAACGCAGAGTAAGATAGTTGATGTATTGGTTTTAATTTTCCAAAACTCCCTAGATTTGAGGGAGATCCAATTGGATTAGAAGATAGCAAAGATATTCAAAAAGGGAATACAACGCACACAATGCATTTGTTTGCGGAATGCCTAAAGGTGCGATAAGGCAGGGGTAACTACATGTATTCCATGGAAATGCTCCAGGTCTACCGTTACTTAAAAGCTTAAACAGACAATGTAAGTAATCTTACTATTACTGCATTGTCTACCCAAGATATTCAAGAAATACTTAGCAGTGAAACTCAGGGGAAAAGAAAAGTTTATTCATCATGGCTACAAGCAAATTATTGCTTCTAGGGTTCAACTTAGAGCAGAGCATATTTAGTTACTATAGCTACTGGTTACTGTTGGTTAAATGCACCTGGCATACTGTGGCATTAGATCTGATCCAAGATGCACTTGTCAGTCCTCTAAATGGGTGCCTTAGAACATCACACACAACACCATCCATCTAAATTGTGATGAGAACTACAATGAAAGGAAGAAACCTGTTGGTTAGAAAGTTTAGCATGTGGTTCTCAAAGATTTTTCACAAAATATGTTAATTCATAGTATTAATAATGATTTATAAACTTGGGGTGAGATATATGGGAAGTGCTGTTTCAGTCATAAATCCATAATACTTTAATTCTCATATGAACAAGCATACAGGCATATGAATGAGCGAGTAAGCCAATCGGCCCCTCAGGCCTGCTCTGTCATTTGATAAGATCAAAACTGATCTGATTGTGACCTTGACTCAACCTCAACTCTCTGATATCCTTGTTAATCAGGAATTTATCCAACTCTGCCTTAAAAATATTCAATGACCCTGCCACCACACTACTCTCAGGGGGAGAGAATTCCACAAACTAACAACCCTCAGGGGAAAAAAAAAATCCTCATCAGTTTTGAATGGCAGATGCCTTATTTTTAATCTGCATCCCTAATTCTAATGGCTATGATAAGGGGAAACATCCTCTCAACATCCACCCTGACAAGTCCCCTCAGGATCTTATTTGCTTCAATCTCCTCTCATTCTGCTAAACTCCAATGGATATAGGCCAAACCTGTCCAACCTTTCCTCAGCAGATAAACCCTTCATCTTGGGAAACAGTTGAGTGGACGCTCTTTGAACTGCTCAAAGTGTAATTATATTTCTTGAGACCAAAACTGTGCAGAATACTCCAGATGTGGTCTCACCAACACCCTGCACAATTGCAGCAAAATTTCCCGACTTTTATACTCTAATCCCCTTGCAATAATCACCAATATTCCATTTCCCTTGCTAATCCTGTATGCTGTACCTGCGTACTAACATTTTGTGATTCATGTACCAGGACATCAAAATCGCTCTGCACCGCAGAGTTCTGCAATCTCTCTCTACTTAAATAATATGCTGCATTTCTATTCTTGCTGCCAAATTGGACATGTTCAGATTTTCCCACATTAGACACCATCTGCCAATTTGTTTTGCCCACTCATTCAACCTATCTACATCCCTTAACCCTCTTCCGAGTCCTGCTAATTTGTAGAAGTGCCATTTAT
Organism: Mustelus asterias; assembly: GCF_964213995.1. Classification (NCBI taxonomy): domain Eukaryota; kingdom Metazoa; phylum Chordata; class Chondrichthyes; order Carcharhiniformes; family Triakidae; genus Mustelus; species Mustelus asterias. The sequence goes on from NC_135813.1 coordinate 12,762,424, forward strand.
GAAACAATGCATAATACGCTATTCTTTGTTAGCTAATTCTAATTATGGAAACGTTTGATAAATTTATAAAGTTTCTGCAGAGCCAAGGAGGCCTGGAACAATCTCAACTGACCAATCTCACCATTTCTGTGCCAGACATAAAATGCTCACTCTGAGTCATTGTTTAGTCTCTAAAGACAAAATGCATCGTTGCAAGTGATTTTATTCCTTCATAGGATGTGGGTGGCTTGCCCATCTCTAATTATCCTTGAAACCACTGCAGCCCACGTGGTGTAGGTACACCCCAGTGCTGTTAGGAAGGAAAATTGAAAGAACTTTGAAATTAAAGAGTGATCAGAATGGAAATAATTTAAGTTTCTTGGACTTGAGTGAATTGGGACAGAAGAGCAAAGCAGTAACCAAGCCCTTGTACACTCATCAACTCGCTTCCTACTTCATGCACAAGTTATAAAAATACTTTGATGAGGAAGATCATCACTTACCACTTGATTTATTACATAATCTCATGTTAGAAGTTAAAACTCAGGCAGAAAGAAATACATATCTGTTCCATGAATCAGTAGCTTCCTCTTCTTGTGGAACAAAATAAATGCCCAGCTAGTCAAACTGTTTTTGTTGAACATACAGACTCCTCTTACAAAGGTAAAACAATGGATAAATTGTGCAGACAGCAGACATGTCGCAACCTTGTAGTGCACTCTGATATTTGAGATCCAGGTAACAATCTGTGACTAATACGCATCATGTTTTAGAGCTACACCTTAGAATACACTCCCAAGATACCTAACATATACAATCTTCAGGATTTGATTTAAATTTTACAGGCTTTCCTGTTGAATGCCAGATTTTCACTGCCACAGCCAACTGGAGCTAATGCAGCAATTTACTTGTTAGACTTTAGTCATGTGACAGTAGTCTTTGAATACAGGATGTTGCTGCTCTACCATGGCAGGCTAACATAATACCAGCTGACAGAAAGCATTTTACTGTATTATGCTACTACTGAGAGATCAAATATTTACATTCAATGGCATCACCAAAATTTCTGAGAAGTATATTGCTGGATTAAACAATCCATACTCTATGGACTTGAGCAGTGAAAAAAACCTCCTGGAGTACAATGATAGATCCATCTTTCCAAATTTGGCTCATATTTAGAATGAGCTATTTTAGCTCTATAACACTCAGTTATATGTCCATCAATGGGGGTGGCAGTAATGGCAACAATTCATATGATAATTAAAGGAATATCACAGGGTGGACATCACATATTAAAGCATATTGTCACTAAAGACCAAATGTTGGCGCAGTCACTCTTGGAAAGCACAGAAGCCAGAAGTATAGAATAATGTTAACTATACATCACATATTCAATGTAGAATAAAATGTTTTGTTTAACAAAACAATTACATCACAAAAATGGTTGCAAAAGTAAATACTCACTTTGCCTTTTCTTTTTTTCTGGAAGTGGCGGTGGTTTCTCTGGTACTCCGGCTAATTCGGAAACATCAATATCTGGGAATCCAGCTGGGATTGATGGAATTCCTTGCTGCCTGGGTGACACCACAGCAAATGGAGGAAGCTGAGCTGGCACAACAGAATTCAGCATTTCCTCCTCGGAAATATTATCGTACTGCGATGGAAGCCTTTCGTACGAGACCCTGCATCCTGAATCTGAAGAAGCTGCACTGCGACGCTTCTTCTCTGGTAATGCTGGCGGCATCTGCATAAGTGGAACACCTGTCTGTGGCACCTGCCTCCAGTCAGGCAGTGGTTGTGAAGAACAAAGCGGTGATGGAAATGTCTGCCCAGGAAGAGGTGAACTGGATTCTACTGCTGACTCTGGAAGCGGGCTTAGCATGCCAGAAATGTGCTGAGGAATCTGATCAACAGTTGAAAGGTCCTGATGCAGGAAATCATAATCGGGGTCATAGCTTTCTGGATTATCTGGGAAGCAAAAAATATATATCTATAGGAGTGAAATGCAGTCAGACACACAACTACCTTTTAACTTAGAAACAAGTATTACTCTGGAGTAAATGACTGACTTGACAGCAAGATTAATTAAAAATAGAAAGCCTTTTGACTGTTCAAACAATTGAAACTCTAATTTTCAGCATGGTTTGCTCTCTCCGGTGCAAAGGTTTCTCTTGTTTAACCACATTTGTCTTATTTAGAGATGGATTTGTTCATTCTTGGAAAGAATTACAGACATAGCTCATCATACTTGAATAGTGTCTACTTGTTGACCAAATATGGATCAATACTGGCCAAAACAAGCCTTGGTCAACAGACCATTTTCAAAGAAGTGCTTGAACACATCAATTGTTATCCAAGAGTGAATGCGTCACTATTTCCATCATTTATTGTGCCTCTTTACTTATTTTACAAAATTCTAGTTAATACAACCATAGGAGTGACACCAGGTGCCGGAGTGTGGCGACTAGGGGATTTTCACAGCAACTTCATTGCCGTGTTAATGTAAGCCTACTTGTTGGGCGGCACAGTGACACAGTGGTTAGCACTGCTTTCTCACAGCGCCAGGGACCCGGCTTCGATTCCAGCCTCGGGTCACTGTCTGCGTGCGTTTCCTCCGGGTACTCTGGTTTCCTCCCACAGTCCAAAATTGTGCGGGTTGGGTGGATTGGCTATGCTAAATTGTCCCTTAGTGTCAGGGGGATTAGCAGGGTAACTACATGGGGTTACACGGATAGGGTCTGGGTGGGATTGTTGTCAGTGCAGACTCGATGGGCTGAATGGCCTCCTTCTGCACTGTAGAGATTCTATGAACGCACTTTCCATCGAATTAACACCACGACAAACACTGATCCAATGGTCTAATTCAGTGTTTATGTTCCCCACAAGTCTCTACACTCCACCTAACCCTATAACATAGACTTCTATTCCTTTCTCACTCATGTGTTTAGCTAGCTTTGGATAAGTGCATCTATACTGTTCGCCTCACCTACTTCTTGAAATAGCAAGTTCCACATTCTAATCATTCTCTGTTTAAAGGGGCTTCTCTTAAATTCCTTATTGGATTTATTAATGATTCACATACTTATTGATCTTGGGTTTGGATTCCACCCTCCCCACGTGGAAATATTTTAACATCTGTCTTTTCAAATTTCAATAATTTTAATGACCTCTATCAAGCCTTCCCTTTTCTGGAGAAAAGAGCCATAGCCTGTCCAGTATTTTTTGACAGGAGAACCTTTTAGTTCTGGTATTATCTTTGTAAATTCTTTTTGCATCTTAGGGTACTGTGCAGACTTCTGGTCTTCAAGTATGGTCTAACCAAGTTTCTTTAGAAGTTTAACATAGGTTTTCTACTTTTCAATTCTATTCCTCTCAAAATGAATACCAGTGCGTATTTGCACTTTTAGAAGTCTGGTTAACCTGCATTGCTACTTGTAAAAATTGGAAATCTGCACCCCTGGATCTCTTTACTCCCATAGCCAATTTATATTCTTTTTTGCTTGTTCTATGTGTTACTTCTACCAAAATGCACTTCACACTTGTCTATAATTAATGTTAATTTATACACCAATTCTGCAAGTTTACTAATGTCTTGTATTTTGTCTCAGAATTCACTTTACACCCAATTTGATGTCATCTGCACATGTTGAAATGTACATCTGTTTCAGATTACAAATAGTCAACGTAAATGGTGTAGAATAGTGGTCTGAAAAACAGTTCCTGTGGAACACCACTGTCCACTTTCTATCAGTCTGAAAAAAATCCTTTAACCATTATACCCAAGTTTTCACGCTTGTAATTAGCTTATTGTCCATTTTGCTACTTATCAACATCGTCAGGGCTGGGGAGTCAGCTGATGTGTGCCTCTAATTATCGCAATCTTAGAAGAATCACAGACTGAAACAGCACAGGAAGGAATGCGATGGTGGGTAGTTGGGTGGGATGTGTGAGGCTAAGTGGGATGGGCTTCACTGTTGCTCACTGATCCATGCCAAAAATTAACAGGAGGCCAATACCAGTGCGCAACAGTCAATTATCTCCGACATCAAGGGCAGTGTCCAAGACAATTTCAAAGCAACACAGGCAGCAAAACCTGTGCAACTGAAGTTTAAAATTCCCAGGCAATTACTATTCATGTGCACGGGTCAGGGCTCCTGAAGGGTTTCAATGCACAACAGCAACAAATGTCTTAACATTCACTACAGTTGGTAGTGGCCATTGTTTCACATTGTGTTCGGCTCTTTTGCCAATCTACCTTAAACTTGTCTCTTTTGTAACCAATCATTTGCCACCAGAAACAGTTTCTCTGAATTTACTCTTAACAAAATCAACTCTGAATGCATGTTACATAGGCCACTGCAAGTAAATCAAGTATTTAAAGTTTTAAAGTTTATTTATTAGTGTCACAAGTAGGCTCACATTAACACTGCAATGAAGTTAGTGAAAATTCCCCAGTCGCCACACACTGGTGCTGTTCAGGTACACAGAGAGAATTTAGCACGCCCAATGCACCTAACCAGCATGTCTTCTGGACTGTGGGAGGAAACCAGAACGCCCGGATGAAACTCACGCAGGCGTGGGAAGAAAGTGCAGACTCCGCACAGATAGTGACTCAAGCTGGGAACTAAACCCGGATCCCTGGCGCTGTGAGGCAGCAGTGCTAACCACTGTGCCACCGTGTCACTCCCAGTATTTCTCCAAGGTGTGTGAATGGCAAGATATGCGAATGATGATAGCCATCATGAACTCCTTTCAATTTACCTCCAAGTTGTCAGCTTAAAAGCAGCTATGCCAGAGACCCTTAAACATATCAGGTGACTGGGGATTGGCGCATGGCTGGGGATTCAAAAAGGTAGGAATCATGCCTTTCAAATGGTAGAAAATACATTGGAAAAGGAAAAAGGACAAGCACGAATAATATTACAACAAAATATCAATTTAGTGCACTGATTTTTCAAATAATGTCTTACCAAGTGTTTCACAACTTGTGTTCTGTGAACACTGCCCACTATCATTTTCTAATGAGGATAGCTGTTCATCTGATTTGCTTAGCTTTCCCATGCTGTTACAGGGAGATACCCTCGGCGATTCTCCACCATAGGAGTGGCTGCCACCAGACAGCCGCCTTTGCAGATAACAATCCAAACCGTCAAAGTCCTAAATGTAAGACAGCAATTAATGTTCTAACATCTTGACCATTTTGAGAGCTATACAATTTTTTGTTATACAAAGATACTGAGGCAAGAGAGATGATTTGCTCCCATGTGCACATGCAAAAATGTACACAAGATAAATGAACGCACTTGAAATGCAATTAAAGAATTTAGATTTTATTCCATTCCAAAAGAAAAGCTTAAGACGTGAACAGTGAACGGACTAACATTTTCTGCATCTGATATCGTTTAATTAAAAATATATTACAGAATACAACATACCAACTGTGCCAGGTGATACTAATGCCTTTATATCAGAATTAGACACAAGGTTTTACAGCAACACTGCTATTGTCTGGTAATTACAGCTATTCACCTAATTTGTTTTCCCAAACTATTACTGGGAGATATTGGTTTCCCATCATCAAAATAGAACCATTGAAATTTGCAGCACAGGATACTGCCATTTGGGGAGAAAACAGGATTATGGCGTTGAGAACAAGGATCAACCATGAGCACACTGAACAGAGCAGGCTCAAAGGGCCGAATGGCCGACTCCTGATCCTAGTTTCTGTTCAGCCAAGCTTGTTTGCACTGATCCCTTTAAAAATTATAATGGTATTTTGACACAATCACTTTCTGTGGTGTGCCATGCTTCGCGGTGCTCTATTAAAAGGCGTTAACACTGCAGCCTCTCAGCACCAGAGACCTGGGTTCAGTTCCAGCCTTGGGTCCCTGCCTGTGTGGAGTTTGCACATTCTCCCCGTGTCTGCGTGGGTTTCCAACAGGTGCTCCGGTTTTCTCCCACACTCCAAAGACGTGCGGGTTAGATTGATTGACCATGCAAATTGTCCCTTAGTGTCAGGGGGATTAACAGGGTAAATACGTGGGGTTACAGGGACAGTGCCTGGGTGGAATTGTGTCAATGGGCCAAATGGCCTCCTTCTGCATTGTAGGGATTCCAAATTCAAAGGTTTTGCTCCACTGTGACAATTTGAATCAATGGCCCCTCATCACTTGACTCCCCACTCGAGGGAAACATTTAGCCCCCTATTCACTATCAATTTTTAAATTTTTTTCTCAGCTTTTTCCATTTCAGTGAAAAAGAATTCTATATCTCACGTCTCTCCAACTAAACACAGCTTTCCCACTTCCGTTATTACTCTCTGTGGGTTTAATACCCTTTCTAACATTTCACAGCACTGAAACGGTGAGCTGATAAAAGATGATATCAAATATGTTCTATATTAGTGCCTTCAGAATTGGTGAAATAATGAACTACTGACATTAGGTAGTTTAAACACTCAGTGGAAACCTGGCCTTGGCAAATACACTTGCGCCTTTTACTGCTATACATGGCATCACCAGAGGTATGAGGGGAGAAGATTATCTTTAATTTGTCAATCATCCTTATAATTTTTATTTTAGAGTCAGGGGAAGTAATTTCTACTTATGTTTCTACTCATCCATCAAAGATTGGGACTCTATTGGACATGATACTGCTTCAACAGGAGAATCAGCTAGCATAACACATTTATGACTCTGCCCATAACCAACATAAATTAATACACTGCCAGCTGCTGAATAGAAATGTTTATTCAGTAATTGTGTGCACAATTTAGTCAACCTATTTATCCTGTCTGATTTATTCCTCAACCACACAAACCATTAAAGCCTTCTCCATACCTGTTTGGTATTAGGTAAACTGGAACCACTGGCAGCTCGACTCATGGGAGGCACCACTGCCACTCTGGTTGGGGAAGGTGCAGACTGCCTCTTCTTAGGTGGTAGGGGTGGTAAGATTGGAGAAATATTACTGCTGTAGGGCAAAGAATAGTGATTAAAGATGCAATTTTCTGTATTGCAAACAAATTCATGTGGATTTAGCAATACAGTAAAAACAAATTGTCAACTGGAAATAGAAACATCCTAGTCTGACACCAATAACAATCTTAAATCACAATAAATCAATTGCAGAGGATTAGCTTTATTTAAAAAAAGTTTGAAGAGCGTCTGTTGGCCTTCTTTAAACACCGCAAATCGATATACAAACATAAAATGCCATAGGACTGAACAGATCATCCAAAAAAAACAGTACTGAGAAAGAAGCCTTCAAATCTCTGCAGGTGATGTACTGACTACTTCCAAAAACAGGCATACACAATGACCCGCAACTGGATCACTTCCCACCTACGGTACGAGCTGCAGCCTGAAACATGCAATAATATGCACATATATAATACTAAAGGCATAATCGTGCTATTTGCTTATTGCACCTGTATGCTAATCTGTGTTCCCTGAACAAGTGCACCCAATTCTGATCAACATATGAAAGTTTCATGTCTTTCTGACTAAGTGAATAACCTCAAACTTCCAAACATTATTTAAGTGCATTGTTAAGACTTCCTGAATAAAGATTCCAGCATTTTCCCTTCACAAATGATGTCAGGCTAACTAACTGTCCTGTAGTTTCTTGTTTTCGCTCGTCCTCCTTTTTTGAATAGCAGAGTTGCATTTGTTAACTTAAAAACCCCAAGGACTGTTCTAAAATTTAGGAAATGTTGGAAAATCATGATCAGTGTATCCATTATCGCTGCCTCGTTTAGGATGTAGGCCGTCAGGTTTTGGGAATTTTGCAGTTTTTAAGTCCCTTAAGTTTCTCTAAGACTTTTCCTCTGCTGATAATTAATTACTTTAAGTTCTTCACTTATTAGCCTCTTGGACACCCCTTATTTATTTCAACATGAAGGCAGACACAAAAGACGTGTTTAATATGTCTGCCATTTCTTCAATCCCCACGATAATTTCTTCTGTCTGTCTCTAAGAGACCAATCCAGCTTCCCTCCTTTTTATTTACATGTGAAAAATCTTACAATTCTGTATTTATATTCCTGGCTGATTTATTCTCATTCTATATTTTTCCCTTTTAATCAAGGTTTTGGTCCCTTTCTAAAACTCTCCCGATCCTCTGAACACTAATCTTCACAACATTATAAACTTCCTTTAATCGCCCCAATTGTCACCCCGAACTTCCCTGGTGGATCTTTCTTGCTGAGCTTTTGTTTGTTGCTCCAACAGTCTCATTATTGCAAAACAACATACTGTGGGTAATGTCACAAGAGATACATCATTACAATATCAAGGTAAGCCAGAGGAACAGGCATTTATGATGAAAGGCATTTAGATATTCTTCATTAATTTAAATGACTGCTTCCTTAGACACCCTTCATCTTAAAGAATGAGCTTCTCATTGAGGAAATCATATAAAACATTAGGAGGGATTGTCCCTTTAATCCATTACCTGTGTTCTATGATGCGAATACCAGGCAGTGGTGGTTTTGGTGGGGCACATTCTCCATCCACAGAGTCTGGAAGTATCTCCAGTGATCTTGTCATTGGAGTAGTTTTAGTCAGAATTTCCTTCTCCCTGTCAGTCAGTGGAAGCTCTGTTGTACTGCAAGATTCAAACTCAGATTAAAGTAATTAGATAAAAGCCACCCACTATGATGGGTGCTGTAGTCCAGGAGTTGACATAGCTCTGGATTGTGGGTTTGGATCCTTTTGCATTTGAACCCAAAATTAATTAGTCTGGTAATAGAATTCAAGGAAAAACACACCTTGTAAAGATCAAAAATACCTTCAAAATTATATTTGTGACAAGCAAGATCAGCATCCTCCATTACAGATAATATAGTCCTAAAGCAGAGGAACATTGCAAAGTATTTTTGAAAAACATCTTTGAAACAGACTTTCTAATTTAAACTGCAGGTCAAGTAAAGATTTGATCTATTATTTATCTACCTTGAATTGTTTATGGAGGGGAATAATTCTTACCTGTCAGTTTTAGATGCTGGCTGGCTGGGTTTCACAGGAGTGGTTGGGGATGGCTGTTCTTGTTTCTCTATTGTCAGTTTCACAAGCTCCTATACAAAAGCAAGCAGAACATAGTATCATAGAACCATACAGTACAGAAGAGGCCCTTCGGCCCATCGAGTCTGCACTGACACATTAGAAACACCTGAACTCCCACCTAATCCCATCTGCCAGCACTTGGCCCATAGCCCTGAAAGTTGTGATGTGGAAAGTGTTCATCCGAATACTTTTTAAAGGATGTAAGGCAACCCGCCTCTACCACCCTCCCAGGCAGCACATTCCAAACTGTCATCGCCCTCTGGGTAAAAAGGTTTTTCCTCACACCCCCCCTAAACCTCCTGCCCCTCACCTTGAACCTATGTCCCCTTGTGGCTGATCCTTCAACTAAGGGAAACAGATGCTCCTTATCCACGCTGTCCATGTCTCTCAATCTTGTATACCTCGATCTGATCACCCCCTCAGTCTTCTCTGCTCCAATGAAAATAACCCAAGCACACAACCTCTCTTCATAACTTAAGTATTCCATCCTAGGCAGCATCCTGGTGAATCTCCTCTGCACCCCCTCCAGTGCAATCACATCCTTCCCATAATGTGGCGACCAGAACTACACAGTGCTCTAGCTGTGGCCTCACCATACAACTCCAACATGACTTCCCTGCTTTTGTAATCTATGCCTCGATAGATAAAGGCAAGTGTCCCACATGCCTTTTTCACCAGCCTACTAACATGCCCTTCCGCCTTCAGAGATCTGTGGACAAACACGCCAAGGTCCCTTTGTTCCACAGAACTTCCGAGTATCCTATCATTCATTGAGTACTTTCTTGTAAAATTACTCCTTCCAAAGTGCATCACCTCACACTTTTCAGGGTTAAATTCCATCTGCCTCTTATCTGCCCATTCCGTCTATATATCCTTGTAGCCCAAGACACACCACCTCACTGTTAACCACACTCCAATCTGTGTCATCCACAAATTTACTAATCCTACCCCCCACATAGTCATCAATGTAATTTATATAAATGATGAATAATAGGGGGCCCAACACAGATCCCTGTGGTACGCCACTGGATACTGGCTTCTGGTCACTAAAGCAGCCAGCTGTCATCACCCTCTGTCTCCTACAACTGAGGCCAATTTTGAATCAACTTTACCAAATTACCCTGTATCCCATGTGAGTTTATCTTCTGTATAAGTCTCCCATGTGGGACCTTGTCAAAGGCTTTGCTGAAATCCATATTAACCAAATCAACTGCACTATCCTTATCTACACACCTGGTCACCACCTCAAAAAATTCAATCAAATTTGTCAGGCATGACCTCCCTCTGACTATCTCTGATCAAGCTTTGCCTTGTCAAGTGGAGATAGATGCTCTCCTTCAGAAGTACAATTGATTATTTCATAAGCTAACTATTAGAGCATTATGGATTCTCAAGATACATAAAAATCAAGATACTCAGGAGGAATCTAATCAATAGGTAGCAGGCTAATGTGCTAAACTTTGGTTCATTTGGCTGCTAAATTTAGGTGGGAATTTGCACAGGAACCTCGAAAGACAGAAGCAAGATTTACACAACATGTCAGTAGCCGAATAGTTTTCTACTATATAAGCAATGCCAAAATCACAACACTGGAAGGAGTGGGGACCCAAATGTAACGCTACATTAACCACAAATATGATCAATGGTTTTCTTCCTTTGCGATTTGCCAAGTTAATCTACATCATAATTCCAAACTATACTCTAAAATTTTGATCACATTTTCCAGCTATAGTTACAACACGATCATTGGTATTTATAATTGCCTTTGCAAAGTAGAACGCCAAAGGGAACTGGTGCACACCAGTTGCTGTATTTTTAGTGCCTCCTCTATCATGGCAATCAAGGGTTACGGGAAAAGGGCAGGAAAACGGATGTGACGATGGCTGGATCAGCCACGATCCTATAGAACGGCAGAGCAGACTCAAGGGGCCAAACAGCCTACTCCTGTTCCTATTATGGTCTCATTATTTAGCCGTGTGTGTGGGACAGCATGACAGTATGGAAACAAAGTGTTCCTCTGCTTCAAATAGGATATCAGTACATCGCATCAGTATTTCAATTTGCAAATTACAATTTTCAAGTTTTAACACATTTGTTAGATTTTCAAATTCAGTGACGAAAAGTGGAATTTACCCAACAGCACAGTATGATATCCAACCCACTTTCCCTGTCTTTTAGTTCCAATGAAGAGTCAAATGGATTCTAAACATTAACTCTGTTTTCGCTTCCTACAAATGTTGCCAGATCTGCTGAGTTTTCCCAGCATTCTCTGTTTCAGGTTCCAACATCTGTGGTACTTTGCTCATTTTAGCATCTACATAATCAGAATGCCAATTAACACATCTCATACTAAGACACTTTCCAGTGGGTTGAAATTCGTGTTGACGTTCACTTGTCCATTGCTGTCTTAAAAATTTAGTCGGTTCACTTTGTGGATCACAGTCCATTCACATTTTCAAAAAGAGGGCACATTCAACATGTTGGAATTCAACAACATGATTTTAAAATAATTTGCCTGTAACAATTTAAGTATACAATGAATTGAAAAGTCAGCAGAATCTACCCAGTAACCTATGACTGGAAAGCAAATATTATCAAGGGGAAACGTGCAATCCCTTGGTGGCATATTGTAAATTTGGGTTAAGTAGAAAATCTTACTATTTCCTTTCTACTAAAGATGTGCTGTTTGATATTTGTAAAAGTAACAACATTTTTATTTCAAATCACATCAAATAACCTTGCCAATGGGAGATATGAAAGTGGAAGGGTTTTGTCCACAATTTATGCAGAGGACAATCAGTCTCAGTCCAGCTGTTGTGGATGCTGCCAATCTGGGATCAAGAGTTTCTTCACAGGGAAATACAGAGAGTCAAGAATGAAGCAAATTTGATCAGGAAGTCTGGGAATAATCTGGCCGAGATGTTTTGTGGCATGCAGATTCAAATGGTAAAGGACAAGAAAAACAACTTGTTCTTCCACCTAGCATCTCATCTCCACAGTTCAACGAAAGGCAATGTCGGAAAGTAGACCACAGGTTCAGATGGTCCAGATTTTTGTACATACCTTTACTCCATCAAGCACTGCCTTAATCATCGCCATGACCCTTTCCTTGTCATCTAGATTCACACCTTCCAAGATTACTTGATCAGACCAACGAATCAGATTGGCCAAGCTCTGATATACCTGATTTAAACAGGACGTGATGGCTGAGCTGCGAAAGAAAGAAAACACAAGTAATGCGGCATCTATTTTACAATCTAACCTCAGGTGATTAAAAAGAAGCCAGCTGGCAGGTTAAAAAGCAAAAGAAACTGCAAGTGCTGAAATCAAGACAAATCCAGAAAATGCTGGAAATATGCATCGGGCCAGTCAGTATCTATGGAGAGAACAGACGAATTAACTTTTCAGTCGTACAGCCCTTAATGAAGGATTGTACACCGGAAGAACTCATCTTCTCGCCACCAGTTTTGGCGGGCCCGATGCGCATTTCCAATTAGCAGGTCACCAGTCTCTGATCCCTTCACCAACAGCCACCTGCTGAGAAATTTAAACCAAACACCCGCAGGAAAGAAGCTATTTTTCCTTTTTCATTCAAGAATTATAAAGCAGCAGATTTGCATTTAAGTTACCTTGAAAAATTTGGAGCAAACAGCTCTACATAGGGTATACTGCATATTAATTCTACCCATACATCTTGGTTGATTAATGCTTTCTCCAACGTTCAGATGACAGTGCAACCTAGGTCCTATGCTGCACAAAACCCAGCACACAACTCTGCCCTGTACTAGCTACATTGATTAGATAAGGCAGTTAGAACCAATGCCTAGATTTTGTAACTGGTTTTAAAATTCCTCTAAGCCCTTGTCTCACCCTATTTGGGAAATCCTCTTTTCATACATGTCCAGCTATTCGCCGTCGTTTACAAATGCAAGAAATGAAAACAGCAGTAAGGTATACAACCCCTTGAGTTTACTTGCTGTTGAATAAGGCCATGGCTGATCTTCTACTTCACCTCTGCTTCCCTGCTCTATTCCCAAATCCTTCAATCCCCTTATTGTCCAAATATCGATCAATCTCAGTCTTAAATATACTGAACGACTGAACATTCAGTCTTCTGGGGTAGAGAATTCCAGAATCAAGTGAAGAAATTGTTCATCTTAGTCCTAAGTAGCTGATCTCTTATCCTGAGGCTATAAACACGTGTTAAGCTCTTCAGCCAGGGAAAGTACCCCTCAATATCTAACTCATCAAGCACTCAAGAATTTTAGATGTTTCATTCAGAACAGCTTTCACTCTTCTATCAATTTTACATCTGGTCCCGTGCTCTCTTCACTCCGATAGGCTAATTAATGCATTTCTTCTCAATCCTACTTTCACCTTGCTATCTCTTGGCCTTCAAGAGTTTGCCAAAGTCTTCAGCCTTCCACCTTCGAAATTCCTTTGCCTACCCAATCCTTACCCATGTAAAATTTTAACTCTTTTACTTGATGTATGCAAGGCAAATGCCTTTAACTGCTGATTAATTTAGCAAAAATAAAGTATGGAACACTTGGATGTGGCAAAATAAAGCAAAGATATTTTCTGTGCAGCTTTATTTCCTATTTTTTTTTAACACTTATGAAACACTGCATGTCTATTATTGGCAAAGTATAGCTAAACTTTTATGCTTCAAATTAGCTAACAATTACATATTCATACAAAGCAACAGTCTCATACGCTTCCAGTCTTACAAGAACAGGCATTAATTAGAAATTCCTGAATTGGATAGCTTTCCACCAAAAAAAGGTCAAACTTATGAGCCTACCACAAATACACCACTTGGTTCCTGCTGATTAGTGTCCTGTAATTAGTACAACAGAGCATTTATTAATTGTTATTTAGTATGTTTAAATTAAGACTGATGGTGGTACAGAATGGTACATATACGGACAGTGGACACAGTGATAAAAATGCAACCAAGTGTAACATAGATTACATGACAAATAACTCCCTATACCAGCCCAATAATACCCTTCTAAAATCCAACAATGTGTATTTTCATTTCCCACATCGATTGCTCCTTTGACAAATCCAAACGCTCAATTCGAAGAACTTCAAGGAACATTAAAGCTGTTCAAAAGAAAATGTCAGTCAGGGCTGCATTCAAAATCTGATTCCAACACTGAAAGGACAGCGTCCAAAGGCTCCACATTCCTGTACCCTCTGCATAGTTTAAATATAATCACATCACAAATAGACCTCAGAACTTTCAAATATGCGAGTTCAGAGTTCACAGCAGGAATGCACTTTTATTATATATGCAAGTGCTTATATGAATTCATTTTTCAGCAAGCATCACGAGGGTAAAAGATAGTTTCTAATCAGCTTTGTTCTATTTTCTTTGCCAGTTGTACTTGACCATTGAAGGCTAAGTTTTCCTATTCTCCAAAAAGACTTTTCTCTGCTTTGGGGAGAAAACAGTAGTTCTTCACCTTGCCAGTAAACCAAAAACCGAATAACCAGTGCCTTATTATCAACACTATTTAACCTTTGATACTTACCTGTTTGTGCTTGAAATTTTATATAGAAGCTAATATGAACTCACCTCAGTATAAAAATGAAAAGCTGCTACTTTTGAAGTCGTTTAACTAAGTACAAACAATACCAATGTTATCCAATATAAAATACAGAAAACGGTGCGAGATACTGGATGCCTTAATATTCAAAGTGGGAATAACATTTCAAAATACTTGAGGCAACACAAACACAGCCACCAACTTACATTTATTTAGCACCTTTAATGTAGTGAAATGACTCAAGATGCTTCACAGGGGCTTTATTCAAACAAAAACTGACCCCAAGTCAAATTCGAAGGCCGACCATAAAGTTGGCCAAAGAGGGTCAAGAGAAGGTGGCGATTTAGAAAGAATCATAGAATCATAGAAACCCTACAGTGCAGAAAGAGGCCATTTGGCCCATCAAGTCTGCACCGACCACAATCCCACCAGGCCCTACCCCCATATCCCTACATATTTACCCACTAATCCCTCTAACCTACACATCTCAGGACACTAAGGGGCAATTTTAGCATGGCCAATCAACCTAACCTGCACATCTTTGGACTGTGGGAGGAAACCGGAGCACCCGGAGGAAACCCACGCAGACACGAGGAGAACGTGCAAACTCCGCACAGACAGTGACCCAAGCCGGGAATCGAACCCAGGTCCCTGGAGCTGTGAAGCAGCAGTGCTAACCACTGTGCTACCGTGCCGCCCTATATTTAAACCCCATGCAGCCAGGCGTAGCAAGTACATGCTGAATAAGAAGGAGCCACAGCTGGCACAGAGAAAGTTACTGTTGACACAAAAGGAGAAACTATTTGACATATAATGGCTGCATTGTGATAGTTAAGTATAAAACACGGTATTAAATAAAGTCTTTAGAATCTCGAAGGACAGCCAGAGAACACAACGCACATCATGCAGAGATCATGGCATAATTGACAAAAACTAAAATCTTTTCCTTTTTTCTAAAATCTCCACAACATTAACAGAAAAAGATCTGAAAACCAAGATCACGAATTAATTACAGCCTCTGATTGTGACCCCCCTGGATGAGGTGCCGAGGAATCAGGTCGTCTTGATAGTTTAATCACAAGAAGTTAGTATGCAGATATTATTTTACATTATGTTTGAAAATGAGGTGGTTCAATCTGAAGCCAGGGTATTAAATTTGAACAAAGAAAATTATGAAGTCATGAGGGGCAAATTGGCTGCGGTGGCTTGGGAAAATACATTAATGACACAAAGTTGGGTGGGAGGGTGAACTGTGAGGAGGATGCAGAGATGCTTCAGTGTGATTTGGACAAGTTGAGTTTGAGTGGGCAAATGCATGGCTGATGTGGTATAATGTGGATAAATGTGAAGTTATCCACTTTGGTAGCAAAAACAGGAAGGCAGATTATCTGAATGGCTATAAATTGAGAATGTGCAGCGAGATCTGGGTGTCCTTGTACACCAGTCACTGAAGGTAAGCATGCAGGTGCAGCAGGCAGTCATGAAGGCAAATGGTATGTTGGCCTTCATAGCAAGAGGGGATTCAGATACAGGAGCAGGGATGTTTTGCTCCAATCATACAGAGCCTTGCTGAGGCCATACTTGGAATAGAGTGCGCAGTTTTGGTCTTCTTATCTGAGGAAGGACGTTCTTGCTATAGAGGGAGTGCAGAAAAGGTTTACGAGACGGATTGCTGGGTTGGCGGGACTGACGTACGAGGAGAAATTGAGTTGGTTAGGATTGTATTTGCTGGAGTTCAGAAGAATGAGTGGGGGAGCTCATAGAAACCTATAAAATTTTAACAGAACTAGATAGGGTAGATGCAGGAAGGATGTTCCTGATGGTGGGGGTCCAGAACCAGACCTCGTAGTCTAAGAATGAGTAAACCTTTTCGGACCGAGATGAGGAGACGTTTCTTCATCCAGAGTGAGGTGGGCCTGTGGAATTCACTTTCACAGAAAGCATTTGAGGCAAAAACATTGTCTGTTTTCAATAAGGAGTTTAGAATATTTGATTTGATCACCAATAACCTGTCTTCATCCCCCCATGCTGACACTATAGTTAAGAAAGCCCACCAATGCCTCTACTTTCTCAGGAGGGTAAGGAAATTTGGCATGTCAGCTACAACTGACACCAACTTTACAGATGCACCATAGAAAGCATTCTTTCTGGTTGTATCACAGCTTGGCATGGCTCCTGCTCTGCCCAAGACCGCAAGAAACTACAAAAGGTTATGAATGTCGCCCAATCCATCATGCAAACCAGCCTCCCATCCATTGACTCTGTCTACACTTCCCGCTGCCTCGGCATAGCAGCCAGCATAATTAAGGACCCCACGCACCTCGGACATTCTCTCTTCCACCTTCTTCCGTCGGGAAAACGATACAAACGTCCGAGGTCACGTACCAACTGACTCAAGAACAACTTCTTCCCTGATGCCATCAGACTTTTGAATGGACCTACCTTGCATTAAATTGATCTTTCTCTGCACCCTATGACTGTAACGCTACATTCTGCACTTTCTCCTTTCCTTCTCAATGAACGGTATGCTTTGTCTGTATAACGTGCAAGAAACAATACTTTTCACTGTATGCTAATACACGTGACAATAATAAATCAAATCAAAAAAACAAAACTGCACTGTACAAGCTACGATAGCTACGTTAAAAGGAAATGTTCAGCTAACACAAATATGGGTCTATTTGAGACAGAATCAGGAGAATTTGTAATGGAAACAGAGAAATGGCACAGAAGCTAAATGATTACTTTGTACCTGTCTTCACTGAGGAAGATACAAGAAATCTCCCAGAATTAGAGATCCAAGGTACTTGGGAGAATGAGTAATTGAAGGGAATCTGTCAATAAGGCGGCTGTACTGGAGAATTAATGGGACCGAGGGTTGATAAGTCCCTGGGACTTGAAGATCTGCACCCAGTGTTGAAAGATGTAGATGCACTGGTTATATTCCAAAATCTAATGGAATGGTTCCTGCAGATTGTAAGGTAGCAAGTGTCTCTGCACTATTTAAGAAGGCAGAGGGAACTACAGACCTGTAAGTCTTTACATTAGTAGGAAAAATGTTAGAATTGATTATTAATGGACATTTGGATAGTGATCTGATTCAGCAAAATGTTGAGTTATGAGCAGGAAATCATGTTTGATGAACCTGTTGGGAGTTTTATTCAGGATGTCACTGACAGAACTGATCGTCAGTGAATGTAGTAAGTTTGGATTTTCAGAAGACCTTTAATGAAGTTCCCCACAGGAAATTGGTTAGCAAAATTAAAGCACGTGGAAAGAGAGTTAATATACTGGTATGGATTAATGATTGGTTAACAGACAAAAAAAGGAAAAAATTTGGTCATTCTTGCATTGACAGGCTGTGACTGAGGCTCTGGAGAGATCAGTACTTGGACTCCACGATTTGGTTATGGGGACCAAAACATTTCCAAGTTTGCTGATGACACCAAACTTGGTTGGAATGTGCGTTGAGGAAGATGCAAAGCAGCTTCAAGAGGATTTGGACAGACATAATAAATGGGTAAGAACATGCCAGATAGAATATAATGTAGAAAAATGGGAGGTTATCTACTTTAAGGGTGGCATGGTGGCACAGTGGTTAGTACTGCTGCCTCACAGCACCAGGGACCTGGATTCAATTCTGACCTTGGGTGACAAGTCTATGTGGAGTTTGCACGTTCTCCCAGTGTCTTGCCTCCAGGTATTCCAGTTTCCTCTCATAGTCCAAAGATGTGCAGGTTAGGTGGATTGACCATGCTAAATGTGCAGGGTTATGGGGGGATGGCAGAGTGGAGGGGCCTGGGTGGGATACGCTTTCAGAGAGTTGGCACAGACTGGGTGAGTCGAATGACCCCTTTCTGCACTGTAGGGATTTTATGGTAGGAGGAACAGGTGTGTAGGGTACTTCTTAAATGGAGAGAGATTAGAAAGTGTAGATGTACAAAAAGATATGGCCGTTCTCGTCAATACATCACTGTAGGCTAACATGCAAGTGTGGCAGGCAATTAGGAAGGCTAATGATATGTTGGCCTCTATCGCAAGAAGGATTGAGTACTGGAGGAGTAACGTCTTGCCTCAATTGAATAGAACCTTGGTTAGGCTGCAGTTTTGGTTCCCTTACCTTAGGAAGGATATTATTGCTATAGAGGGAGCGCAACAAAGGTTCACCTGACACGTTCCCGGGATGGCGGGAACTGTCCTATGAAAAGAAATTGGGGAAACTGGACCTGTATTCTCTAGAGGTGATCTTATTGAATTGTACAAAATACCTAAAGGGATAGTCAGGGTAGAAGCAGATGTTTCCCATGGTTGAGGAGTTTAGCACCAGGGGACACAATTTCAAAATAAGGGGGAAGTCACTTAGGACGGAGATGAAGAGAAATATTTTACTCAAAATATAACATAAGAATGAGGAGGAAGAGCAGACAATATAGCTCCTCGAACCTGCTCCACCATTTAATACGATCATGGCTGATCTCATCTTGGCCTCAAATACACTTTACAGCCCATTCATCATAGTCCTTCAAACCCTTACTAATTAAAAATCTGTCTACCTCTTCCTTAAATTTACTCAATGTCCTGGCATCCACCATGCTCTGGGCTAGTGAATTCCACAAACTCACTAACCTTTGGAAGAATTAATTTCTCCTCATCTCTGTTCTTAATCCGCCACCCCTTATCCTAAAACTATGACCTCTTGTTCCAGATTGCCCAAGAGCAATCATCCTCTCCACGTAATCAGTATTAAATTACTAATACAACAGCAAGTGCTCACAAGTGAGGTTGATTTATTTATTCTATTCTTATCAACTCATCAAACAACTATATGTGCCCCATGAATTAGATTGTGAAATGAAAGGTACAGATTCTGCTTAAGAATCTGAAAAGTTGGGTCATTGACAGCAAAATGCTTCAACTTTTAAAGTTATGACAAAAGGATGGTAAATAATAATTTCAGTTTTCCTCAGTGGAATTGAATTATAGAAATCTTGATCACAGGAACAAAAGTATGCCATTTAGTGCTCACTGTTATATCATGTTTGATCTCTATCTCAATTAATTTACGTGCCTTTGATCCACATTCATTAATATACTTCCTCAAAAGAAAGTTCAATACCAGCTCAAAACAGCTTGCCACCTTTATTAAAATCACACCCAGGTCGTTTGTTGGTAACGAGTTTTCTTGCAAAGGTGCAGACAAGTTTAATTTTTAGAAAACAACTATATGTCGCTGGTAATTCTTGTGTAACTGGGGACATGGGAGGCAGTTCTGGTGCACACCCAAGCTGGGGGGAAAATCAACGTCAGATAAAAAGCTAACTACTTCTTACTGATATCTTACATTCGTTTCTACTGGATAAGAGCGAGCAGTAGCTACATTGAAAATCTGCTTGTAGAATGTACAGCGATACATCACCCTTTTAAAACAGAAAAGAGGATTCTGTCTCTTCTCAAAGCTGAAAGTAGATATAGCCCTGATGCGAGGGACTCACTTAAACCACAAAGAACATCTGAAATTAAAACGGGATCGGGTTGGACTTCATTTTCAAATAGTCGCTGAGGCGTCATTATTTTGGTAAATAAAAACCTGCCATTTAGACTTGAGAATTGTGTAAAGGATAAAGTAGGAAGGTATGTGATTATCAAAGGTCTACTGCATGGAGAAAGTATTTCAATAATGAATGTTTATGGTCCAAATTATTTTCCTGATTTGATCACTAATGGCTTTATGGATTTTGCTGAATTTGCACTGGTAAATTATTTTATTGGAGGGGACTTCAACTGCCACCCAAATCCTTTGATTGACAAGCTTCCTATAACTCGGAATCCACCTATTCAACAAAGACACTAATATCGGTATGGTTAAGAACTGGAATATTTGGAGAACGTTGCACCCCAAGGACCAGGAGTTCACCTTCTCCTGTGCTCCCACCAATGTAATACCAGAATTGATCATTTTTTCATGCTAAAAACAATATTACATTGTGATTTCCTGCTCCATAGATAGTATTGAGATCTCTGATCATGCTCCGGTCTCCCTGGAATTTTTACTCGGGGATAGATTTACAATCTAAATTATGGAAATGTAATGCATCACTGCTTAAAGATCACAATTTTATTTCTTGTTTTAAATCCAAATTTGACTTTCCCCCTCCACAATTAATTCTCTTTCTGAAGTCAACCCCTCAATCCTGTGGGAGACTTAAAGGCTTCTGAAAGAGGTTTGGTCATTTCCTACAGGAACAAAAAGTGCAAGATGCTGGAGTGACAGCATCAGCTAGAAATTAAACTGGCTGAGAGACAGCATGGTAACAATCCTAGCCATTTAGTGTTGAAAGAAATTAATGCAGTGTCAGATTCCTTGTTGATTCAATGTGCTGAAAGGGGTATAAAATTTGCAAAAGAAAACGATATGAATTTGGAAATAAACCAAGTGGATATTTAGCTCACCTTACAAAGGCTATTTTTTTCTGTATTGGATTCAAAGAGCAAGAGGATGTTTAAGACCGAGAATACTAATAAGGCAGTTAAATGTTTTGATATCATTTATATAAAACAGATCAGTCTGAAGATGGAGTAATGCATATTAAGCAATTTTTCTTTTCTTTTGAACTCCCAACAATTTCTGAAGGCCAGAGGTTGCCCCTTAAGTACCCCCATTTCTAAAGTTCAAAGCTTTTTTAAAAGTTTATTTATTAGTGTCACAAGTAGGCTTACATTAACACTGCAATGAAGTTACTGTGAAATTCCCCTAGTCGCCACACTCCAGCGCCTGTTCGGGTCAATGCACCTAACCAGCACGTCTTTTGGACTGTTGGAGGAAACCCACACAGACACAGGGGGAATGTGCAAACTCCACACAGACAGTGACCCAAGTCAGGAATCGAACCCGGGTCCCTGGCGCTGTGAGGCAGCAGTGCTAACCACTGTGCCAGAAAGCATTGTCTCTCCTTTGAAAGCATTGAAAGATCTTCAATCTGGCAAAGCTCTTAAACCTCCTGGATTTGGAAGTGAATTTTATAAAGAATTCAAAGATATGCTAGTTCATTTGAAGTAGGACAGCTACCTCAATCTCTTGGAGAAGCAAATATTTATTTAATTTTGAAGGCAGGCAAAAGTCCAGAAGATTGTGCCTCCTATAGACCAGTCTTGCTTTTAATGTAGATGTGAAATTACTATCTAAAATACATGCGTTGCATCTAGAAAAAGTTCTTCCTTTAATTATCCAGGGTGATATGGCACAGTGATTAGTACAGGTGCCTCAGAGCCAGGAACCCGAGTTCAATTCCTGCCTTGGGTCACTGTCTGTGTGGAGTTTGCACGTTCGCCCCGTGTCTGCGTGGGTTTCCTCTGGGTGCTCCGGTTTCCACACTCCAAAGATCTGCAGGTTAGGTGGACTGGCCATGCTAAATTGCCCGAGTGTCCAAAGAGGTGTAGATTAGATGGATTAGAAATGGTGAATGTGCAGGGTTACGGGGAAAAGGCAGAGAAGTGGGCCTGGGTAAGATGCTCTCTCGGAGACTTGGTGCAGACTTGATGGGCCGAACGGCCTCCCTCTGCACTGCAGGGATGCTATGGGCGATTAGACTGGTTTATAAAAAGTTGTAATACATGTAACAATGTCAGAAGATTATTAAATATCATTCACGTTTCTCAAAAACAGGCGATAGGCAGCTGGGTGCCTCCTTGGACACAGAGAAACCATTGATCAGGTGGAGTGAAATTATTTATTTTACATATTGGATAAATTTGGACTGGGGGATTTTATTAAATGGACACAGGTACTTTATAGAAGCAGTTCTCACTAACGGTTATGAATCTAATAATTTTCATCTTCAGCAAGACACCAGGCAGGATTGACATCTATTCCCGTTGTTTACAATTGTTACAGAATCTTCAGTTGAGGCAATTAGATAGAATGCCTCGGTATCTGGTTTGGCTATTGGTGGAAATCAACGCAAGATTACATTGTACACTGATGATGTGTTACTATTTTTGTCTGGGTCAGAAATTTCTGCTCCTGCTATTATTGACATTGATTGGTTTGGCTCTCTCGGGCGATAAAATAAATTTTGCCAAGTCTGAGGCTGTGTCATTAGGAAGGCTTGGAGGGCGCCAAGTTCAAAAGAGGGCCTTGGGGTGTCAAATATAAAATTATATCAGCTAGCCTCTCATCCGAGATTTATACAGGGATGGATAAGAAGGGACCCCACTTCCAATAATTATCACTATTCAAGAGCTTGGAAAATGGCCGTAATTGAGAGGCAAGATCTAAGAACATAAGAACATAAGAAATAGGAGCAGGAGTAGGCCATCTGGCCCTTCGAGCCTGCCCCGCCATTCAACAAGATCATGGCTGATCTGAAGCGAATCAGTTCCACTTACCCGCCTGCTCCCCATATCCCCTAATTCCCTTATCGATCAGAAACCTATCTACCCGTGATTTAAACATATTCAACGAGGAAGCCTCCACCACTTCAATGGGCAGAGAATTCCAGAGATTCACTACCCTCTGAGAGAAGAAGTTCCCCCTCAACTCTGTTCTGAACCGGCCCCCCCTTATTTTGAGGCTGTGCCCTCTAGTTCTGGTTTCCCTTCTAAGTGGAAAGAATCTCTCCACCTCTACCCTATCCAGCCCCTTCATTATCTTATATGTCTCTATAAGATCACCCCTCATCCTTCTAAACTCCAACGAGTACAGACCCAATCTGTTTAATCTCTCCTCATAAGCTATACCCCTCATCTCCGGTATCAACCTGGTGAACCTTCTCTGCACTCCCTCCAAGGCCAATATATCCTTTCGCAAATAAGGGGACCAAAACTGCACACAGTACTCCAGTTGCGGCCTCACCAGTGCCTTGTACAGTTGCAGCAAGACCTCCCTGCTTTTATATTCTATCCCCCTCACGATGAAGGCCAACATTCCATTCGCCTTCTTGATCACCTGCTGCACCTGCAGACTGAGTTTTTGCGATTCGTGCACAAGGACCCCCAGGTCCCTCTGCACAGTCGCACGATGTAATTTTTCTCCATTTAAATAATATTCCAATTTACTATTATTTCTTCCAAAGTGGATAACCTCACATTTGCTAACGTTATATTCCATCTGCCAGATCCTCGCCCACTCGCTCAGCCTATCCAAATCTCTCTGCAGACTTTCTGCGTCCTCCACGCAATTCGCTTTCCCACTCACCTTCGTGTCATCAGCAAACTTGAATACCCTAGATTCAGTCCCCTCCTCCAGATCATCTATGTAAATGGTAAACAATTGAGGCCCCAGCACCGATCCCTGCGGCACGCCACTGGTCACCAACTGCCAACCAGAAAAGCACCCATTTATCCCAACTCTCTGCTTCCTGTTAGATAGCCAATCCCCAATCCACGCCAACACCTTACCCCTAACTCCGTGTACCCCAATCTTCTGCAGCAACCTTTTGTGAGGCACCTTATCGAACGCCTTCTGGAAATCTAAAAACACCACATCCACCGGTTCCCCTCTGTCAACCGCACTAGTGACATCTTCATAAAAGTCCAGTAGATTCATCAAACACGACTTTCCCTTCATGAATCCATGCTGCGTCTGCCTGATTGAACCATTCTTATTCAGGTGCTCTGTTATTTCCTCTTTAATAATGGACTCTAGCATCTTCCCAACTACGGACGTTAAAAGCTAACCGGCCTGTAGTTACCCGCCTTTTGTCTACTTCCTTTTTTAAACAGTGGCGTAACAGTAGCTGTTTTCCAGTCAGCCGGCACTACCCCAGAGTCCAGCGAATTTTGATAAATTACTACTAACGCATCTGCTATTACCTCAGCCATTTCTTTCAGTACCCTGGGATGCATTCCATCCGGGCCCGGGGACTTGTCTACCTTCAGTCCTATTAATCTACCAAGCACCACCTCCTTAGTAACAGTAATTGTATTAAGGACCTCCCCTCCCACCAACTCTCGATCTCTAATATTCGGCAAACTATTTGTGCCTTCCACCGTGAAGACCGACACAAAGAACTTATTTAAAGTCTCAGCCATTTCCTCATTTTCCACTATTAAATCCCCCCTCTCATCTTCCAAGGGTCCAACATTCACTCTAGCCACTCTATTCCTTTTTATATACTTGTAAAAACTTTTACTATCATTTTTTATATTTTGAGCTAGTTTAGTTTCATAATCTATCTTTCCTTTCTTAATCGCTTTCTTAGTCGTTCTTTGTTTTTCTTTAAAGCTTTCCTAATCCACTAATTCTCCACTATTTTTGGCCACTCTGTACGCATCTGATTTTATTTTAATACTCTCCTTTATTTCCTTCGTTATCCACGTCCGGTTATCCTTTTTCTTACAGTCCTTCTTTATCACCGGAATATATTTTTGCTGAGTACTTAAAAAAATCTCCTTAAAAATCCTCCACTGTTCCTCAGCTGTCCTACCTACCAGTCTGCTCGCCCAGTCTACATTAGCCAATTCCACCCTCATCCTATCGTGGTTTTATTTACCCATCTGGATTTTATTTACCCAAGCTATTATAAATGCCAATTAATTTCTTGTTTGTTACATCCAATGAATACAAGGTTGTCATCAAGTCCATTCTTAACAGAACACAATGCGTTTTCATATTAAATATACAACTTGTTGGTTGTACACAAAATCACAATTAATTAGTTTTGCGGCAGGCAGGCTACCCTCAGTTATGTATCAAGTCTATTATGCTAAATGCTAATCACACTTCTATATATCTTGGAAATTACCAAAATTAATCTCTGCCCATTCATCAAAAAACTTAGCAAAGTTGCAAAGAGTTCCCTATGCAAATTTACCTTATGCATAACCTTGACTAAAGCACCACTTTTCATATCAGTGGTTCCATAAGGGGATTTCAGGAGCTCTACAAGGTCATCCCTACATTCCTGTGTCTCTGGTGTCTATCATTTTTATTATTGTATCAGCTATAACTCAGCTGGTAGCATTCTCACCCCGAATCAGATGGTTGTGCATTCAAGTCCCACCCCGGCAACTTGAACACAAAAATATAGGCTGGCATTGCAGTGTTGCACCACTGGAGGTGTTGTCTTTCAGATAAGATGTTAAACTAAGGCCTTGCCTGTTTTCTATGGTGGGGACATAAATGATGCCATGGCACTACTTTGAAGTCATGATGTGGAGATGCCGGCGTTGGACTGGGGTGAACACAGTAAGAGTTTTAACAACACCAGGTTAAAGTCCAACAGGTTTATTTGGTAGCAAATACCATTAGCTTTCGGAGCGCTGCTCCTTCGTCAGATAGAGTGGAAATTTCCACTCCATCTGACGAAGGAGCAGCGCTCCGAAAGCTAATGGTATTTGCTACCAAATAAACCTGTTGGACTTTAACCTGTTGTTAAAACTCTTACTACTTTGAAGAGCATGGGAGTTATCCCCAGTGTCCTAGTTAATATTTATCCCTCAATCAACAACACACACATCAGCTCATTAATGCACTGCTATTTGTGGGAGCTTGCCATGTGCATTGCTGCCACGCTTTCTAGATCACAACAGTGACTGAACTTCAAAAAAGGCACTTCACAAAACATAATGATGTCCTGAGACTGTGAAAGGTACTACATAAATGCAAATAATTATTTTATTTCAGCTGATGTGCACAAACAGGCAGTGAAAGCTTGTTTCTCTTTTGGGTGGCAAACAGACTTTGATACAGGATTATAGAATCTTAGGGATGGATTACTTACAAAAGGGAGCTCTCAGAGAAGTTCAAAAGCTACTAGATTAAATGTGAAATTAATTACTTGTAGGAGTTAGCTTCTATTGCTGAAAAAGGGACTAGGGCGGTTTAAGTGAAATAAAACTATTAATCCCACAGTGCAGGAGGCCATTCGGCCCATCGAGTCTGCACCGACCACAATCCCACCCAGGCCCTATCCCATAACCCCATGCATTTAATTTAACTAGTCCCCCTGACACTAAGAGACAATTTAGCATGGCAAATCCACCTAACACGCATATCTTTGGACTGTGGGAGGAAACCGGAGCACCCAGAGGAAACCCACACAGATACGGGGAGAATGTGCAAATTCCACAGACAGGGACCCAAGCCGGGAATCGAACCCAGGTCCCTGGCACTGAGGCAGCAGTGCTAACCACTGTGCCACCGTACTAAAAATCAGCGCAACAAACACTAAACACAATGTAAGGAACAATTTTCAGAAGTTACTTTGAAATCTGCAAATAATCCTTGCTGAGATTTTTCTTTCAAAAAGTGACATCAGATTTAATTAAAATGGATATCAATTCATCATTACAGTTTTACACTTCATGCTTCAAAGACAGAACACGAGGAACTCATTGGTTCAATGCAATGGAGGGATGTCACTATACTCAAGAACATAACTGCAAATTAGACATCCTAATCGCAATGGTCCCTTCACAAAGTAGCATCAAGGAGCGTTGCACAGCACGTCCCCACAGAAAGGAACAAAGAAGAAATGAAGATCGGGCTACAATTTCCTCAAGGCTCAACTCTCTTCTGGGCAGTCTGTGATTAATGCACAGGCGGGAGGTTGAAAACAGGCCAGCAAATGTCACCTTGTGCCATTTCAAAGATGACCATAGAGAGAGATAAAAGTCAAATACCTTCAGAAAATTTAGGCTACACATACCCTTAATAAGCAGTTTGTTTCCTGTGGCGGTGCACATGGGGGCGTCAGGACCAATTATAGAATTCAGATAAAGCAGAGTTACAGTTCAGGTGATGACTGGATCAGGGGATTCAAACATAATTTACTACCAATGTTAAAATGTACATCCTCCTCTTGTAGTTCTCTATAACTTTAATTTAACATAACCTTTAAATAGAAAAACCTACAGGAACTTGGGAAGCTGAAAAAGAGTGGGATGTTGCACAGTAGTTTCTCTACAGGATAGGTAAAGGAACTTCACAATATTGAGATTCTAAAGTGTCACTACTGGTGGGAAGATGTAATTATAAATTACATTCACATATGCAGGTTCCATTATCAATGAGATCACAGCAATTTGTATCGGAAAGATTGACGGGAAGTGCCCAGGAAAATTATTTTTAATACATTAGAAATGAATCTCCTACAGTATTTCATGCAAAGATAAAGCAGAATGTTCAGCTGAAGAGGATTTGGAAGCCAGTGTTGAGGGTTTTGGCTCCAATAGGCTGAAACTGGGGCATGGGTGAAAGTAATCAAGACTTTGAAACTCAGTTCTGGGTCAAACAGGACACTAAGATATGCAGGCCAAGCAGATGCAATCGATCTCCATTTTAAAGTAAAACATTCAATCTTCATTTTTATACTTTCATTCCTGCATCTAAACATACAGTTGGCAGAGGCTATGTAAAACTCCCCCTGTAAATGCACTCTTCTGTTACTGGTGAACTGCAGCACCTATACAAGATGAATGGGAGGTGTAATTATAGCTCAAGTTTGGATAATTAGTTTACAAAACAAACGTGCTTATAGAATTTACAATGGAGAAAAGAAAGTTGACCACATATTTGTGCAGACTGAGACTTTTGAGATATGGGAAACAATGCTAACTATGCACACAAGATTTTCCTATAGAGTTATATAGGTTTGGAACATGTGTTCCCAGTCTTTTCCACTATATTGTTTGAAACATTGCTTGTCCTTAAACTGTGACAGGCAAAAATGGGATGAAGCATCATCCACTTGAACCATTGTTTAAGAAAAAATGTTAAGCTTAAGTATTGTTTTTTCTAAAACAAACAGAAGCAATGACCCACAAAATCTTATTTGAGCAAGACACGAACCATTGAGCAACCATCATATATCTGATAGCTGCAGTAGCAGTGACACTTGGAACTGTGGTGAACAAGTATGAGACTTGGGTTTTGGTAATCAGGTGGGAGGATAACATGCGGCACTTAAAGAACACACACCCTTAATTAACAAAATCACATGGTTTTAAGCACTCCTGCTGTGCTTAGGTTCAGCACAGTCTGAATGAGCAGTTGGGTTGAGACACAATCAGTAGCAAGGCCACAGATTTTGGTGGGGGCTATATATACTGGCTCCAATCTTCTCATGTTCATTTGGAGAAAATCCTGATATCAGACAGGCAGTTTAAAAGCACAAGATAATTGTGAAATCAAATAAAGTGATGCAAAGGTAGAGCTGAGTGTTCTCAAAATACATGTATAAACCAACACCATGCCTTTCTGACGGTGGATGTCTTTCCCAAGAAGGAACTGGATGCAATCATGGCAATAGGATAAACCAGCATCACAAGTACACCAGCAAGAATTTCGAAAAGGAAGTTAGGACCTCGAAGCTCGAAAGATTCTTAATTTTAAGGTGCTGATCAAAATAGTTGTTCAATAATACTTTGCATTTGTCTATAATAAACCCAAGGATATCAGAGAATGCAGATCCTGAAGTGGTCAAGAACCAGCTGGACATTATTCCAGGTACAAGATTAATTGCAAATCGTTTACAACGGAACAATAAATCATATTCATATAGTACTGTCCATGGCATTTCACAGGTAAATTATAAAAATGAAAACGAGCCTCAGCAGGAGATGTTAAAACAGACAAACAAAAGCTCGCTTAAAGACACAGGTTTTAAGGAGTGTCTAAAAGGAGCAAAGTGAGATAAAAGCACAGAGTCTTTGTGAGGGAAGTCCAGAGCTAAGGACACAGGTAGTTAAAGGTACAGCCACCAAAGTTGGAGTGATTAAAATGGAGGATGCTCAGGAGGCCAGAATTGGGCTGTGGGCTCGACAGTAGGAGAGATGCAAGGAAAATAGTAGAGGAATTTTAAAATCGAGGTATTGCCTAATTGGGAGCCAATGTAGGTCAGTGAACTATATTGTCAGGCAATGTTATGGAGGTGGAAATAGACAGATATTGTAATAGCATAGGAAGTGTGGTTGGAAGCTCATCTTGGATTTAAATATGGTTGCAAACAATTGCCAGAAACAGAATGGAGCTGGTGGCTAGAAAGCAGAGTTTAAATCCCAAAGAGAAAACATTGACTTCAGTTGTCCCAATATTTAATTGGAGGAAATTCTGTTCATCTAGTTTAGGCTTCCTGACATTCAGTCTGACTCTTTACAGAGATAGTGGAGTGGTAAAGAGAGATGATAGTGAGAGAGCTGGGTGTCGTTGGCATACATATCAAAAACAATATTTTTTTCAGATTGTGTCACAGTGATAGCACACAGATGAGAAATAGGCAGGGACTAATCATAGATCCTTTGGTAACAGAGGTAATTGTGCAGGAGCAGGAAGAGACACCATTGCTGGTGATTCTCTGGTTACTGTTAGATTAGGAACAGAACAAATTGAGTGGGTGTCCACTCATCAAGAGAAACTTCTTTACAAAGAGTTGTATGGCTGTAGAATTCATTTCAGGGTTGGTGGCTGAGGCAGAAATTATGTTAGTATTCAAGATAAAATTGGAAGAAGAAATAAGGCAAAGAGGATTAAAAAATATATGGGAACAAGGCAGCTAAATGTATTTAGAACTAAGCTCATGTGGCGAGTGAACACTAACTGATTGGGCCAAGTGTCTGGTTTATACCTTATAGTTTAAGGCTGCTATTGAGGGGGATTTCAATGTTCACAGAGGGATGGACTGAATTGGCTGAAAGGGTTTATATTTGTGACAGTCGCAATCAAAGATGCAAAAATTTCTGAAGTAAAAGGAAGTTGCCAAAGATAGAACATAGGGTTATACAAGAGTGACTGCACAGGGTGAAAGGAAAACTGCTGGGAATACATTAAAGTTTTTTTAAAGTTTCAAGTTTTAAAGTTTAAAGTGTATTTATTGGTGTCACAAGAAGGCTTACATCAACACTGCAATGAAGTTAACCATGAAAATCCCCTAGTCGCCACACTCCGGCGCCTGTTCGGGTACATGGAGGGAGAATTTAGCATGGCCAATGTACCTAACCAGTACGTCTTTTGGACTGGGGAGGAAACTGGAGCACCCAGAGGAAACTCACGCAGACACAGGAAGAACATGCAGACTCCGCACAGACAGTGACCCAAGCCGGGTCCCTGGCACTGTGAGGCAGCAGTGCTAACTACTGTACCACCATGCTGACCCATCAGCTGCAATGGGACAGCTAGGATTGGAACCAGGTAAAATATTAACCACTAATGCACAAACAAAACTGCACGATTGGCATGGTTTGTCTTAATCAAAAACTCTGCGTAAAATAATATAATTCCCCTTGATCAGTTGTGTATTTATCTTTTCAAATGTAATGAAAGAAAAATATCACATCAGCCAAGCTTGTGCATCAGCAGTGATTAACTTCCGAGGAAATCGTGAGAGTCAGAATTGTGCCCACTCACCTCTGTTGAATGCGTGGATCCACTTGTACTAATGGCAAGATGGCCTCCAGGACTTTACTGGCTGATCCTGGCAACATCTCGAGCACCTTTTTGTCAATCACCATTTTATCCACAATGGTTTTAAAATACCGCAGCGCACTCACCACTTCCTTTTCCTGCTCCTCCAGCCGATTTAAAGTCTGTAACAAACAAATTAAAAGAAAGTCAAGTGTGTGTAATTCAGAAACAGCTATCATTTTTTAAAGCATCATACTCAAACATAAAAAAATAATTGATTCCATTGCATAATTGCATCTAATTTTTTCCCCCCAATCCCCATGTACCATCTGTAATGTGTTCTTACATTTTGCTTTTACAGAGTGTTGACCCTTGTTCTGCTACTAACACATTCTGCTATCTTGCCTTTAGGCCACTATTAGCACTTTTAGTCTTTACCACTACCATTAATATTCCCTTTGGTCTTGTGTCCATGATGTCTTGATCAAATTTCTCAAGCTCCCACCTATCCCTGACCTTTTGTTTTGCTCCACCTGCTCCAGCCCCGCTTCAACAGTATAAAATCCATCACATTTCTTCCTCCCATTAGCTCTGAAGAAATTATAAGGACTCAAAAACATCAACTCTGTTTCTCTCTCCACCGATGCTGCCAAACCTGCTGTTTTTCCAGCATTTTTTGTTTTTGTTTCAAATTTCCAGCATCCACAGTATTTTGCTTCTCGGAACAACCTGAAGTCTGGTTACCCCCAGCAGGATACGGACACAGGCGCAAATGTTTTGTCAATATTTACGGATTTTCTCTAAATTTTTATGTTCCTTTGAGGTTTTTTTTTCTGCATTTCAGAGAATAGATTATTCTAGCGTTAAATGGATTACATTATTGATGACGACCCATTATTTTGCTTTTAAGGAGAGTCAAAATGTAATCTGGAAGATAAAAGCAATTGATAGATAGCAGTTTTCTGGAGTTCCATAGCCTGCTCTAGGTACTAGGTAAAGACTAGCACTAGAAAGTTGAATTACCCACATTCATGAAAAGCCAGAACAACAATTTCTAAAATTTAGAAGATCAACTGTGAAGATAATCTCACAATAACAACTTTAAAATAATGAAATGTAACACTGGAATATAAAACCGATTTTTGATTTTAGAAATCTACAAAACTGAAATCTGAAGCCATGAAAATAGAATGTAGTGAATTACGTCCAATGTTAAAGCAACCTTATAACAAGTTATAATAATTGACAAGAAAACAGATCAATTTACGAAGGCATGCTAAAGTAAGGTCTTGGCAATTGGTTAAAAGCCAAGATTTAGTTGTGGATTGATGACTGGAACACAAATCAAAGGAGGAATATTGTTTGGCATGAGGGAGCATTTGAAATCTCTGGAGTGGACAGGATGATTACACTTATGTCTTCTGTACAAGCAGACATTTAACAGGCTATTTTGATTGCATCTAATAATTCATGCACAAATTAACTTGGCTCCATGTATTCGTTAATTTACTACTTGGTCTGGCCACAATATGCCTTAGTTAAAAGTTCATGCATGCTAAAGTTACCTAAAGGTGCCTGTAGAACTGTCTTAATATTATGCAATACATAGAAACCAGAAGCAGGAGTAGGCCATTCAGTCCTTCGAGTCTATTCCACTATTCATTATGATCATGGCTGATCATCAAATTCAATACCTTGATCACACACTCTCACTCATGCATGCACACACGTACATTTTTGGCCTCAACTATTTCCTGTTGCAGTAAGTTCCACACATTCACCACTCTCTGGGTGAAGAAACTTTTCCTTGCCTCAGTCCTAAAAGGTTTACCCTTTATCCTCAAACTATGATCCCTGGTTCTGGACTCCCCACAATGTCAGGAACATTCTTTCTGAATCCACCCTGTCCAATCCCGTTAGAATTTTATAACTTTTTATGAGATCCCCTCTCACTCTTCTAAACTCCAATATAATCCTAACCGACTTGATCTCTCCTCATATGACGTTCCTGCCAGCCCAGGAATCAACCTGGTAAACCTTCGCTGCACTCCCGCTATAGCAAGAGCTTCCTTCCTTCACCAAAACCGCACACAATACTCCAGGTGTGGCCTCACCAACACCTGTACAATTGAAGTAAAGCATCCCTATTCCAATACGCAAACCCTCTCGCTCTGAAGGCCAATATACCATCTGCCTTCCTTACTGCCTGCTGAACATGTGCGCATACTTTCAGTGACTGATGCATGAAAACACCAAGATCTTGTTGAGCATCCAACTCTCTCAATTTACACCCATTCAAATAATAATCTCCCTTCCTATTTTTGCTACCGACATGGATAACCTCACATTTATCCACATTGTACTGCACCTGCCACTCACTCAGCCTGTCCAAATCACGCTGAAGCATCTCTGCATTCTCCTCACAGCTCACCCTCCCACCTAACTTTGTATCATCTGCAAATTTGGAGAGAATACATTGAGTTCCCTGATCCAAATCATTAACATATAATGTGAACAGTTGGGGTCCCAGCACAGATCCTTGCGGTACCCAACTAGTTACTGCTTGCCAATCGGACTCTTTGCTTCCTGTCTGCTGACCAACTTTTTAAAAAATCCATCTCAACACAATATCCGCAATCCCATGTGCTTTAAATTGACATTCGGTCAACAGAGAGCATCGGACCTGTGAGGGACAGCCACCGTTCGGACAGCCACTGTTCAGGCAGCACGCCAAGTCGGAAAATAATCCAAAAGTGACATTGCAAGAAAACGGTAAAAAATGGTGAGAAACTGATATTAGGGACTATGTTTAAATAGCTGAAGCTAAAAGAAATGTATTATTTATTGGGAAAAGTATCATCTATTATCTGCATCTAGATTTGTTCTTATCTAAGGCGTTAATTTACATTTAAGACATGCCAGGTGAGGACAGCTGAACGGAATGTGTGCTTGTCACATTAGGGGAGTCTTGGACACTACCAGTGTCCTAGATAACTACATGTGTAGGAAGAACTCCCAGCTGCAGAAACTGCAGCAAACTGCTCCAAAGACTGGAGACACTGTGGTGCATCTCTGAGGCTGTGTGTTATGTGGATAGCACATTTAGAGAGGTGGTCACACCACAGCTTAAGGAACTAGAGGAAAGAAGGGATTGGGTGACCACTAGGCAGTTCAGGAGGAACAGGCAGGTA
The DNA here is from genome assembly GCF_964213995.1 of Mustelus asterias. Taxonomy (NCBI): domain Eukaryota; kingdom Metazoa; phylum Chordata; class Chondrichthyes; order Carcharhiniformes; family Triakidae; genus Mustelus; species Mustelus asterias. The sequence continues at coordinate 12,796,553 of NC_135813.1, forward strand.
GTGCAGAAGTCCCCTGCGTCCTGTTCACCAATCGGTATTCCATTGTGGAAGCTGATGAGGGCGCTGGTATCTCAGAGCAATGCAGTCAGAGCCAAGCTTCTGGCACAAGCGGCTTGACTATACAGGCGGGTGAAGAAGAAGAAAGGAAAAGCAATAGGGGATTCATTAGTCAGGGGAGCAGACAGGCATTTCTGCAGCCAAAGATGTGACTCCAGGATGGTATGTTGCCTCCATGGTGTCAGGGTCAGGCATGTCACTGAATGGCTGCTGGGTATCCTGAAAGGGGAGGGTGATGAGTTAGAGGTCATGGTACATGTTGGTACCAATGATATGGGTAAACTGAAGAATGAGGTCTTGCATCAAGAATTCAGGGAGCTAGACAGTAGATTAAAAAGCAGGTCCTCTAAGGTTGCAATCACTGAATTACTCCCAATGCAACATGCTAATGAGTATAGAAACAAAAAAATAGCGCAGATGAATGCATGGCTCAAGGGTTGGTGCAGGAGGGAGGGTTTTAGATTCTTGGAACACTGGGACCGTTTCTGGGGAAGATGGGACAGTCTGAACCACACTGGGGGCCAACATCCTTGCAGGTAGGTTCCTTAGTGCTTTTGTGAGGAATTTAAATTAGTCTGACAGGGAAGGGGGGTCACAGAACATTAGTAAAATATAGACATATCATACTATAGTAAAGGAGCAAGTCAGAGTGAGTTCAGCTATGTTGAGTGTCGAGAGAGTAAGGCAAGACTGGATGGTCTTTTCTTTAATGCTAGGAGTATAATAGGGAACACTGATGATTTAAGAACATGGAAGTGTGGTCCTGATGCCATCACAGAGACATGGTTAAGGGAAGGGCAGGGCTGGCAACTCAACATTTCAGGGTATAGGATCTTTAGGCAAGAAAGATGAAGTGTAAAAAGGGAGATGGTGTTGCACAGTTAATTAAGGATTCAATTACTGCAATAAGGAGAGATGATATCTTGGAAGGGTCTACAAATGAGGCTGTGGGTAGAAATTAGGAATATAAAGGGGGCAACCACATTTCTGGGAGTGTATTATAGGCCCCCAAAGAGTCAGCAGGAAATAAAAGAGCAGTTTTGTAGACAATTCACTCGGGTAATTATACTAGGGGATTTCAACTTCCCAATGTAAATTGGGATATTCAGTGTAAAGGGTTTGGAGGGGGGTGGATTTCTTGAAATGTATTTTGGGGAGTTTTTTGTATCAATATGTAGAAGGCCCAACAAGGAATGGAGCAGAGTGGATCTGGTTCTGGGGAACAAAGCTGGACAAGTGTTCAATGTGGCGGGGGGAGCATTTTAGTGATAGCAACCACAACATGGTACAAATCAAGTTTGTTATGGACAAGGAGAAAGATGGCTTTCAAAAGAGTTTTGGACTGGGGGAAAGCAGGTTTCATTAAAATAAGACAGAATCTGGCCAAAGTTGACGGGGAACAGTTCCTTACAGGAAAATCTACATTGGAGCCATTCAAAAAGAAAATGGGGAGAGAACAGGTCCATATAGGGGGAAACATAGGAGCAATAGTTCAGCAACCCTAGACATCCAGGACTGGATAAGGAAGAGGAAAAATGGCTTTCAGCAAGTCCAAAGGGAGCAATTCAACTGTGGCCCTAGAGGAATTTAGGAAATGCAAGAGGGAACATAATAAAGCAATTAGAAGAGCAAAAAAAGGGCATGAAAAAGGACTCGCAAACAAGATTAGGGTGAATCCTAAGGTATTTTATAATTATATTAGGAAGAGGTTAAGCAGGGAAAGAGTAGGCCCGTTAGAGACCAAAGGGGGAACGTGTATGTGAAGGTGTTAAATGGATACTTCAGTCTTCACTCATGAAAAGGAGAACCTAGGTACTGAATTCAGGAAAAGCAACTACGAAGACCTTGAGCAATTTGACATAGGAAGTGAGCAGGTATTGGAGGCTTTGACAGGCTTAAAAATGGACAAATCCCCAGGCCTGGGTGAATTGCATCCCAGGCTGCTGTGGGAGATGAGGTAGGAAATTGCAGGGGCTCTGACGCAAACTGGAGGGCGGCTAATGCGATTCCACTTTTCAAGAAGGGTGGTAGTGATGAACCAGGGAATTACGGACCGGTGAGTCTCACAAAAGTATTGGAGAAAATTCTAAAGAGAATTAATTTCCACTTAGAAAGGCATGGGTTGATCAGGAATAGTCAGCATGGCTTTGTCAGAGGGAAGTCATACCGAACAAACTTGACAGAATTTTTCGAAAAAGTGATCGACTGTGTGGATGAGGGGAGTGCAGTTGATGTGGTTTATATAGATTTTAGCAAAGCCTTTGACAAGGTCCCACGTGGGAGAATGACTGAGAACGTTTGAGCGCATGGAAACTTGGCAAGATAGATCTGAAACTTGCTTAGTAATAGAACACAAAGGGTGGTGGTAGAAGGCTGCTCGAGTGACTGAAGGCTTGTGCCCAATGGCATACCATAAGGCTCAGTGCTAGGTCCCTATTGTTTGTTATATATGTCATGTGAGTGTACCTTTAAGAAAGTTTTTTTAAAAATCATGCAGCTTACAGCTTCAACGATGTCATTGGGGGTGGAGCTAAGCTGTGGCAGTCAGGTGATAGGGGTTTTTTCCTTTGGGCTTTCAGTTTCATTTTGGGAAGCAGTCTCTTTCTCTCCCTGTTTTTTTCCCTCTTGGTTTGGTTCCGCCTTAAAGAAGCCGTGTTTTGAGAAATAGATTTGACTACAATCTCTTGAGTTTCTTCACAAGAGATTTTCAGCATTCAACCCAGGAGGCAGGATTTGTGTAACAAGTGGGCATTAACCCATGCTGTATTGTGTTTATTTGGAGGGATTTGTGTATTGGATGTTGGCTTTGGTTGGAACACATTAGAGATATTTCCTTAAGAGTTATACGTTATCATGGTTATGGTGTTTCTTGTTTGTAATTGTTAAACGTTCTTGTTAATTGTCTTACTATACACGTCAACAATATTCTTAATTAAACTTTGCTTTTGATAAAAGCTCCTCGTGGGTCAGTTGAAACACACCTGAAGTGAAACCTCTCATGCTCATCCTAGCCAAATTCAACGTAAAACGTTACAGGTCAGGTGAGCTTCATAGAATACCTTGAAGTATCCCACCTGACTTGTAACAATTGGAGGCTCGTGGGATTGAAATCTGTATTTCTTGATTGATTTGAGATTAATGAACTCAAAGACAGCGAGTGGTGAGCATATTTGTGTTTTCTTTTCAGGTGTTGTATTCAAGTTTAAATAGGGACTGTGGTGGGGACTAATGGCTCTTTCAGAGGCTCAGAGGTTTCCGGGGGTGGAGGAAATCACGCAAGATACCTTACAAAAGGTGACTAAAGTAAAGCTTCTGGAATTGGCAAACACATTGCAGTTGACGTTGCCTGACAGAGAACGGAAAGGAGAGAAAATTGTGGCGATAGCACAGCATTTGAAATTGCCAGAGGCACAGTCAGACTCGTTGGAAATGGCGAGAATTCAGTCACAAATGAAACAGCATTAAAACTATTTAATTGCAAGCAAAGAAAAAAGAAAGGGAGGAACAGCAAGCAAAAGAATTAAAACTACTTGAATTGCAGGCACAAGAAAAGAAAGGGAAAGGGAAAAAGAGAAACTTTGAACTTCGGAAACTGGTCTTGAAAAGTGAACATGAGGTACGATTGGTGGGGGTAAAAGGAAAGGTAGTCAGAGGGTAGTTATGAGGATAATGAGAAGGAGCAAGAGCATCGCAGTCAAAGACTTGGTGGGGATCTATTTAAATATGTCCAAGCATTGCCAAAGTTGATGAGACGGATGTAAAAGCCTTTTTCATTTCATTTGAGAAAGTGGCTAAACAAATGAAATGGTAGGGTGGGTGGTTAATAGTGAAGGTTACAGGAAGATAGAGATGGGTTGAGCAGTGCCAGATGATATTTACCCCCGTCAAGTGCGAGGTGATGCACTTTGGAAGGAGCAACAAGACAAGGGAGTATTTAATGAATGTCAGGACACCAGGCAGCTCAGAGGAACAGCTGGATCTTGGGGCACTTATTCACAGATCCCTGAAGCAGCACAGCAGGTGAATAGAGTAGTTAAGGTGGCATATGGGACACTTGCTTTTATCGATTGTGGCATAGAGTATAAGAGCAAGGAGGTTATGTTGGAACAGGACTGAACTTTGGTTAGGCCACAGCTGGAGTACTGTGTGCAATTCTGGTCATCTCACTATAGGAAGAATGCAGTTGCCCTCGGGGGGGTGGAGTGAGATTCACCAGGATGTTGCCTAGGATGGAGCATTTGAGCTATAAGGAGAGACAGAATACGCTTGGATTGTTATCTTTAGAGAAGAGAAAGCTGAGGGCGGGGGGGGAGACGATTGGGGTGTATAAGGTTATGAGGGGTATGGTCAAGGTGAATAAGAAACAGCTGGAAAATGGGATTAGCGTGACTTTAGTGGTAGTTATTGCTGGTGCAGACTCAATGGGCTGGAGGGCCTTTCCCACGCTGCACGATTCTATAGTAATTTGCTATGTGAGACCTTGTCAAAAGCCTTCTGAAAGTGTAGATAAACCACATTTACCGCTTCTCCCTGGTCAACTCTTAGTTACGTCCTCAAAGAATTCCAGTAGATTTGTCAAGCAGGATTTCCGTTTCATAACTTCATGCTGACTGTCTGATTATACCACTGCTTTCCAAATGCTGTGCTATGAAATCCATGCTAATGGACTCTAGTAACTTCCCTACTACCAATGTTAGGCTCACTGGTCCATAGTTCCTTGTTTTCTTTCTACCTCCCTTTTTGAATAGTGGGTTTACAGTAGTTACCTCCAAACTGTAGGAACCATTCTAGAGTCCAAAGATGTTTGGAAATTGACCACCAATGGACCTACTACTTCAAGGGTCACTTCCTTAAATACTCTGGAATGAAGATTATCAGGCTCTGGAGATTTATCCACCTTCAATCACATTAATTTCTCCAAACCATTTCTCTATCAATACTGACTTCCTTCAGCAACTCACTGAAACTTGTGTTTCTCAGAACTTCCAGTACATTGCTTCTGTCTTCACAAAGCAAGATATGAATAAAGTACAAATTTAGTTCCTCAGCCATTTCTGTGTTCCCTATTATGAATTCCTGTTTCTGACTGTAAGGGCCTCCATTCATTTTTGTCAATCCTTTTCTCTTTACATACTTATAGAAACTTCTACAATCAGTTTTAATATTTCCCGCTAGCTTACTTTCATACTGTATTTTCTCCTTCTTAATCAATCCCTTGGTCCCCCTTTGCTGAATTTTAAACTGCTCCCAATCCTCAATTCTATTGCTTTTTCTTGCCAATTTGTATGCTGCTTCTTTGAATCAAATATTATCTCCAATTTCCCTTGTAAGCCATGGTTTGGCCACAGTTCCCTTTCCACTCTTGCACCAAATGGGAATAAACAACTTCTGGAGTTGCCTGCCATTACCTGTCCACTATCCTTCTTTTCAGTGCTTCGAGATTGCTTTGTGACCCTGCATGGTTACGAGGAAGACTGGTTGGCAGGTCATGTGTTTTGGACAGTTTTCTTTCCTTCCTAGTGAATTTTCTGTTTGGCTGCTGGCTTCAGTTTAGTTTAGAAGGGAGTGGACAGCTGTGTTTCTCGCTCTCCATGGTGTTATTGGGACCTGTTCTGACTTCAACTGTATCCAAAGGGCTGCTAGAATTTACAAGGCTGAGAAGTCAGGGTTTCAATTCTCCAACCAAAGGACTCAGTTTCAGTATCACGTGAGCATTAGTCTTTGCTGTGTTAAACCTATGGAAAGGGTCTTGTCTGTAGGAAGCTTTGTTTGATTGGAACATTTTAGATATATTTGTTAAGGGTTATACATTATCGTGGTTTATAATTGATAAAAGTTATTGCTAATTTTCTTTCTATACATGTTAACTGTATTCTTAAATAAACTTTATTTGATAAAAGCCCCCTCGTGGATCATTTGAATCATACCTGAAGTGAAACATATCATGTTTACCCTAGCCAAATTTAAAGTGCAAGACTTATGATCCAAGCGGACTTCATAAAACACTTTGGAGTTCTGACCTGAATTATAACACTAGTCCATCACAGCCAACTCATGCCTCATACAATTATAGTTACCTTTATTTAGATTCTGGACCCTGATCTCAGAATCAACTACCTCACTATCCACCTTGATAAAGAATTCTATCATATTATGGTCACATCCCCAAGGGTTCTTTCACAACTAGATTGCCGACAAATCCTTTCATTGTATAATATTCAGTCCAAGGTGGCCTGTTCCCTTGTTGGTTCAACATATTGGCCCAGAAAATCATCCCGCATTAAGTCCAGAAATTCCTCCTCTTTTGTACTGCGACTAATTTGACTCACCCAATCTATATGCAGATTAAAGTCATCCATAATCACAGATGTTCTTTTATCACACACATCCGATTTCCTGTCTAATGCTATTCCCAACATTACCCTTACAGTTTGGTGGTCTGTATAACACCTCCATGAATGTTTTTTGCCCATGTGCTCTGTAACTTGATCCATACAGATTCCAAATATACATACTAATATCTTTCCTCAATCTGTATCAATATTTTCATTAATAATGCAACTCTATCTTTTCCTTTCTGTCTGTCCTTTCTAAACACTGGATAGCCCTCAATGTTTAGTTCCCATCCTTAGTCATCTTGAAGCCATGTCCCCGTAATCCTAACAATATTATACTCTTTTACATCTAATTGTGCAACTAATTCATCTATTTTATTTCGAATGCTCCGAGCATTCAGGTACAAAGCCTTAAGGCTAGTCCTTTTAGTGTTCCTTATCCTTATTATTTTTTGTGTCTTTATCTGATTCTGGTCCTTAATTTCCCTGCCTATCACTTTTCGTCTTTTTCTTGATTTCCCCACTCTGAATCCTTGCATAAGTTCCCATTCCCCTGCCATTTTAGTTTAAACCCTCCCCAACCAATTCCACCCCCCCCCCCCCCACATCAGTACTAGTCCTGTCCACATGTAATCCATCCAGTCCCACCTTCCCCAGAACAGGTCCCAATGCCCCAGGAATCAAAACCCTCCCCCTTCACCCCATCATTTCAGCCACATATTCATCCTATATATCCTGCTGTTTTTACTCGGACTAGCATGTGACACTGGTAATAATCCTGAGGTAACTATCTTTGACATCCTACTTTTCAACTGGCTTCTTAGCTCCTTATATTCTGCTTTTAGCACCTCGTCCCTTTTTTAACCTATGTTGTTACGTTACATAGTAAGAAGTTTAACAACACCAGGTTAAAGTCCAACAGGTTTATTTGGTAGCAAAAGCCTTTTGTGTGGCTTTTGCTACCAAATAAACCTGTTGGACTTTAACCTGGTGTTGTTAAACTTCTTACTGTGTTTACCCCAGTCCAACGCCGGCATCTCCACATCATGGTTACGTTACATGACAGGGTTTACAAACTAACATTTAAATAGTAAACCAGTCATCAGATTTAATACAGCAGAGGGAGTGGAACCTGCATGGTGAACTAGTAAAAGGAGTGAGGCTACTATGGCACACAGGATGCTTGAATGCAGGGGTCCATAAACTTGGTTTCTGAAATCACTGGGTGTCCGTGATGCTGGCGGCTGCCACATGACCGACAAATGATTTAAAAATAAGGAAAACAAACAGGCCTGTTGGAGCACTGGATGCTGAAAGGCTGAGAATTCAGGCAGAGCAGGCCTCTGAGCACGAGGGACGAGAGAGAGATAGAGAGAGAGACGTGTGCGTGCATGAGTATGCATGAGAGGGGGAGATGTTCATATGTAATAAAGGAGAGATATGTGTGCGCTTGCGTGACAGAGAGGGAGACATGCATGCGTTTGTGTGCGTGTGAAGAGGGGGGAGAAATGTACATGTATGAGAGAGGGGGAGATGTGTGTGCTTGAGAGAGAAAGAGATGTACGTATGAGAGAGAGGGGCATGTATGAGAGAGAGAGAAAAAGAGTGACGTTCTAGCATTGAAAATGACAAAAGACTTAATTTTTTAATAAGATAACTTTTCAGATTACCTACTCCTAAAATGGGTGCTACTTCCAGCAGTTAAATGTTAAGAGGCCACGGGAGGGTGTCTTGGCAACGGCTTAATGTGAGTGGGCCCAGTAGCTGATGAATGTATTTGTGACCATGCCCCTCTTCCTTATTCCTAATGTATGCATAGATACAGCTAGAAAACATTTGTTTATATTTGATTGCTGTATTTGTTCTTATTTCGCAGCAAAAATGGCGTCAATATTAGGAGAATGCTTGGGGTTCCTTGATGTACGTGGGAGGTCACTAGAGGTTCCATGACTTAAAAAGTTTGGGAAACCCTGTTTCAATGGATTTATTTTGTACACCACCTAGAATTAAGCGTAATCATTTAAGACAGAAGTGGAACTTCTAATGGCACTCACTAATGAAGATCAAGAGTAGCTGGTCAAGAGTGTCTTTCTAAAAAAAGACCACTATATAAATGTCAGAAGACAAGGACTGTAGATAGTACCATGGAGGGACACAGGAGAATGAGTCATCAAGCACAACATTAAAAACAGGAAAAGTACATGAACACAGTGACTACCTCAGACTTTGTGCACCTATTTTTAGCAGTCTAGCAGAAAGAAGCATTTAGCATTGCAAACAGAGTTTTGGAGCAGTTCCAATATCACATGTCGATAAGACTGTAACAGATCAGTGGTGCAATCAAGGCTGAACCATGCTAAAACTACAGTGTTTGTCCAAGCCATTGCTGAAACCAGTGATGTGCCAACTGCAGGCAGAAATCCTGTAACGCTTAGACCATAAGACATTGAAGCAGAAATAGGCCACTCAGTTCATTGACTGCTCCGCCATTCAATGAGATCATGACTCATCTGATAATCATCAACTCTACTTTCCCACTTTACCCCCTGGATTCTGGATTCCCTTACATTAAAAATCTGTGCATCCTCACCTGAACATACTTGACCATCCAGCTTCTACAGCCCTCTGCAGTAAAGGGCTCCACAGATTCACTACCCAACAGGAGAAGAAATTCCACTTCATCTCTATTTTAAATGGGCTACCCTTTACTCTGTGCCCTTTGATTCTAAACTCTCCCAAAAGCAGAATAAGCATCTACCCTGACACACCACCAATCACATGCTGCCAACCAGAAAAGGACCTATATATGCCAACTCCTGTTTCCTGTTAGCTAGCCAATCTTCAATCCATGTCAATATGTTACCCCCAACACCATGAGCTTTTGTTTCTGCAATCACCTTTGCATGTGGCACTTTATTAAATGCTTTCCAGAAATCTAAGTGCAGTGCTGTCACCGGTTCCCCTTTATCCACAAAATGCGAATCCTTCAAAGAGCTCCAATAAATTGGTGAAGTATGATTTCCTTTTCACAAAACCATGTCAACTCTGCCTGATTACTTTGAATTTTTCTAAGTTCCCTGCTAGAACATCTTTAGTAAAGGTTTCTAGCATTTGCCCTCTGACAGATGTTAGGCTAACTGGCCTTTAGTTTCCTGCTTTCTGTCTCTCTCCCTTTTTGAATAAAGGAGTTACATTTGTTTTTTTCCAATCAAACGGAACCTTCCTGAATCTAGGGAATGCAATAACTATCTCACTAGCTACTTCTTTCTTGACCTCAGAATGAAGTCCATCGGGACCCAGGATTTGTCTACTTTCAGCCCCAGCAATTTGCTCAATACCAGTTCCTCCCGCCCTTCCATTTCCTGATTTACAACTATTTCTGGGATGTTACGTGTGTCCTCTATAGTGAAGACTGATGCAAAATATCTGTTTCATTCATCTGCCACACCTCCACTTTCCATCATCAACTCCTCAGGTGCATTATAGGACCAATGCTCACTTTAACTCTTTCCTTCTTTAAATATAGAAACTCTTACTCCCTGCCTTTATATTACTAGCTAGCTGTGTCTCATACTGTAATTTTTCCCTCTTTATTCCCTCCTTACTGGTTATTCTTCATTGTCCTTTACATTCTTTCCAACCTTCTGACCTGCCATCTATCTTTGCACAATTATATGCTTTTCTTTAAGTTTTATACTGTCTTTAACTTTTTTAGTCTGCCACTGAACCTCTATTGATCTATCCCTTAAGCACATTTGCCAGTTCAATTAAGTATCTCTGCTTTCATGCCCTCATAATTGCCCTTATTTAAGATTAGAATAGTCGTCTTGGAATGCACACTTCTCCCCCTCAAGCCGAATGTAAAATTCAGTCATATTATGGTCGCTACTACCTAGGGTGCCTTCACTTACCCTTTTCCTAACTTTCTGTCCTTCCTAAATGTCACGTATCCTCAATATTCAAGTCCCAATCTGTGTCATCCTGTAATCATATCTCTGTAATGTTTATCAGATCATACTCATTAATTTTTAATTGCATTCAGTTCATCTGTTTTGTTTCAAATGTAAAATGTATTTAAATTCAGAGCCTTTAGTTTTGTCCTTTTAATATTTTTGTAGTGCCTTACCTTAGCTGCTGATTTACTGTTAAATTTGTACTTTGTCCCTTCCTGTCACTGTCTGTCATTTCCCATGTTGGTATCTTGCTCTCTTGCCTTGTCTCTACTTTGTGGTTTACCACATCATCCCAATTTTGATCCCTTGATCCCACTGTTCAGTTTAAAACCCTCCCTCTTTCCCTAGAAGGGAAGCCCATTAGAACATCAGCCCAAGCAGGTATAGACCGTCCCCAGGTATAGACCGTCCCCAATGGTACAGATCCCCACTTTCCCCAGTGCCCCACCGAACTGGAACCCACTTCTCCCAAACCAGTCTTTGAGAAACACATAATTTCTCCTTTTTTGACCTGTACCAGAAATTACCTTCGAGGCTCTGCTTCTTAATTTGTTGCCTAGCTCCGCACACTGACTACATAGAACTTCCTCTTTCATCTGCAGTTTCTTTTCTTTAAAACATTAATACTAACACTGCACACAGCCAAACTGCAACAAGAAGTGCTGTTCCTCACATATTACTTCAAAGTGAAAAATTTGCCATTGCGTCAGTGTGTACAATAATTGATGGAAACCTCAAGATCTGCTCATTATTGAACATTTAAATAGGGAATTATCAGAACTGGCAACAAGAATGACTGCCGATAGAAAATAATTAGCTGCTTACTAACACACTCACTGACGCATAAGCAAAGTGGATTTTTTCTAGTTGAACTCCATGACAGGTCATGTTCAAGTAACAATTAATTGTGTGTGCGCTAATTGTTTGGAGGATGACATCATATTGAAAATATGTATTTTCTGCTCAGCTCCACCTTTGAGCATTGGAAAACATTTTTGATCATGTTTCTGTGCTCATCAAGTTAATAGCTAAAATTTTCAAAATAGACTGATTAATACAACGACATTAGATCCTCACTCCCTATCCTTAGACCAATTAGCTGACTTCACTTTGTGCTTAACAGTCTTGTCCGGAATTCACTTCATGTCAGTTCTGCTGTGATAATCAAGTCCTCTTGCATAATGAAATGTGATCCTATCGAAGACATTGAATGCAGCAGTCAAATGCATAAGTAACAGGAAATGCCTTGCTGCTGACTAAATAAAATGACAGCAATGGCAAAATTTGAATTAAAATGTGGGCAACTAGTAACAAGACCATTAAACATAGGACCACAGAAGAAGACTCGTACAACACAATTATTTATGAGAAACATACAATTTAATGATTCTGAATTGTGACAAGAGGAAGTAAAGAGAAATGAAAATATTTTCTCGCCTTTCATTTTTATGTCTTGTAACTGGAAGAAAGTCAAAAGTTATAAAGTAAACAACGTTTTTGACATATTTTCTTCTCACAATGGATAGCATTAAGGAACTAACCTTGTTTGGAGGTTTTTCTGTGCTAGTTTTAATAGTTATTTCCACTGGTTTTCCCTTTTTTGATGGGGTTCGTTTTATTTTCGGCGAATGAAATTTGTCCATCAACTTCATGGTGAATGAGGTCAGGTGGGAGCGTTGGGAATCTGGAAAAGTGAAGGAGTACACAGTAACCAAATATGTACCATTTAAACAAAAGGTAAAACAGCTGCTGTTAGTACAGAACCTGAGTATCACCGAAAAAAGACACGCTGAAGTTTTTTGCATTCATCAGGACATTCACAAGAATACCAAATCTAAAAGAAACAAGTTATTCTTCATAAGACATTGTTGGCAAGTTGACACTGAGTGTAGAGATGTTGCCATGGAGAGCGCACAGGTTACACATGAACTAGGAGCATGAGTAGCTCACTAAGCTCGAATCTGCTCTCCATTTAATAAAATAATGCCTGATCCGATCGTAACCTCCACATTCCCACCGATCTCTCCATAACCTTCCACCCCTTTGCTTATCAAGAGTTTATCAATCACTACCTTAAAAATATTCAAAGATTCTGCTTCCACCTCCTTTTGAGGAAGAGTGTTCCAAAGATTCAGTTGTGTGAGGTACAAAGACGACCACATTTGAGATAACAACATAGTTCGACTCTCAGGCAAGTAAAGAATAGGTAAGCTATCAAAATCATTAAAAAACTTACCTAGTTTGAATTTTTAAAAAGCTTGGCAATTAACTGTCAACCATCAGTTAACTGTTGCAATCTCCTTGGCCTCTGCCAGACTCAATTTGCCAACCAACTAGCACTCTCTTCTCATGAAGTATAAATTGTTGTTCCCTTTACAGTTGGTATTCTTGTGAATGTCCTGATCAGTAAAACCTGAAAAACCTCAACATGACTTTTTTCAGCAATTGTAAAAAAGAACTATTTTATCTTCAAGGTGCTTATGCTCAAGCTTAATACATGGACTAAACAAGTGAAGAAAATAAGCCAGATAACAACTGCCCTATAACATAACTAACAATGAAATTACATATGTATTTGCTGGTTCTATGGCTCAATATCATTGGGTTGGATTATTACAATAGGAAGAAGCTGAGAGTTAATTTGGCCAAGCAAAATTGAGTCGTTCCAAAACAAGCCAAAAAGTCTCTGGCCTAGCTTTTATTGATAAACCATTTTAAGTGAATGGGCTGGAATCAGCAATGTGCTGGGTTCCCGGTGGTCACAGCTAGTGCTGTGTAGTGCACCCTGAAAAGTTAAGGTCCAAATTGATTTCCAATTGTACACCTCTCTTGCCACCACCATTTTCTCCACTTTAGGGCAAGTGCAAAAATCAGAGTACACTTTTAGCTCACCTGGGTTGCACTCGTCTTCGTCAGGGCTCCATTTTAAAATCTGGACTGATATTCTAGTGCAGTATAGCAGGTGTGAGAAATGTGGAGGTGCAATCTTACACATGGGACTTCAAGGGAAGAATTCATTGCATTATCTGTGAAGGAGGATTTCTCCCAGAACCAACATTTCTCCCTCAACAATATCAGGTAAAAGAAAACATTTACTGGTCTTTTTACCCATGGCAAATTTGTGGCATTATTACCTACAAAGCATTTACTATACATCAAATAGAACTCATGGACTGAAGCAGTGAGAGATGCCAGAATGTAAAATGTACTGTACAAATTTAAACATATTTTGTATTTGCATGTGACACAAAGGCCACCTGAGAAATTAAAGTGTGAAGACCAAAATCTTTAGGAAGAGAATAGAAAGATTCGGTTTTGGACATCATGACATTGCCTGTCAATGCCAACATAATTAATGTCACTACACAATTAGTTGGATGGAGGCAAGATATTAGGAATACAAGATGGATGTTACTTCCCCCTTCCAATTATGCATACTTGACTACATGATTATATAGAACATACAACAGCGAACAGGACATTTGGGCCAACTGATCAATGCCTGTGATTATGCTCCACATGAAGCTCCTCGCACTTTATTTAATTGAAACCAATCAACATAACCCAGTCTTTTCTCATGTTTATCCAGCTATTCCTCAAATGCATCTAATCTGGCTACCACAAGGAGGAGTTGAGGTGAAAAGTGTCACGTTTGTACCCCTCTTTGGATAAAGCTGTTTCTCTTGAATTCATTATATAATATATTAGTGGCTCTCTCACATTTATGGTCCCTAGTTTTGATCTGGCTACAAGTAAAAATGTCTACCTTATGATATCCGTGAACAGAATATTGACCTTCTGTTGCGAAGATATTTTATTAACAAAGTGTTGTGATGTAATGGCATGAAACAAGTTAACTGTTAAAGCTAGCCTAAATTGTGTGAATCCTATTTTATGTTGTAAAATTGCTTGGTGTACACACCAGTCACATTGAAGTCATTTATGATGCATAGATTTGCAAAAATGTTATGAACAAAACATTTTTTTACAATTCGGTATGTGCAATGACACTGGAGCTTCTCAAAGCTTGACGAGTATATTCAAAAAGGGACTGGCTTAGATATTAGCCAATATTCAATTTTAAGCAAGAAGCCATTCTAGCAATGTTACAAGTTCTACGTCATCAGCAAAGTTTTACTTTACTGTTTGAAGAAGTTTGTTCAGGGATAGCATATTGCACTGCTATACGAGCAAAGCAATTTTTGATCTCCTTAAGGGAGATCTACAGAGCCTTTCATGCACTCAAAATGAGGGATACCAGTTCATTTTCTGTATCCAGTTTTAGTTTCAATCACTCTCAAGCCAACTACTGCTCAGTTGCAATTTTCATCTCATACCCAGATAATTGAGAGAAAAAAAATACAATTATCCAGTCTAATTCCGGCCATAAGTTCTTATACAAGGACACAATTGCACCAAGTCAGGTGAACAAAATGGAAGCATTAAGTTTGAAATCAGAATTTAAATAAACACCAACAGTGCAGTGACAAAATGCCTTCATAGCTCTGAAGCTGTGATCAACATCAAGAACAAAGACTAACTGCAATGAGAGCACAGCACCTCTGCTATGAGGTGTTATTCTAATTACACAGCTCTTCCTTGAGGCCCATCCTTGTCTAGTTGATGCTACACAACTCTTAACGTGGAAAAATGAAACAAAAAATATTCCACATCCACTAATCTGCTCTGAAAACTCTGCTCACATTTTGACAGCTATGACAAACTCCACAAAATTCTAAAACAAACAGCATTCTAAAGGACACAACCCACAATATTCTTTAAAAAATTTCACCCTACCTCCCAGAGTTAACAAATTTTTAAAACTATTCTAGGATCAGGATTTAGATTCACATTTTTGCCAAAAACTAATCACTTAATCCTTGGACCGTACCCCATCGCTAGACCAAGTTTTGAAGTCCATCCGTTAGTAAACAGTACATCTCAAAAGCTAACGGACAAAAACATTACTTCCATCTACCTCCAGCGGTGGAGGCAATCATGTTACTTTCTGCTGCTGCAGTCAGATTGGGTTTCTGACCCCAAGAATAAAATTGGCTGTTTTTAGTTACAAATCTTTTCTTTGAGTTTGCGGTTTCAAATGAGCTGAAAAACACAAAACTAAAAGTATCATATGTTAAATTTTCACTCTGAAGGTCAAATGAACTGCTTCTCTTTCGGATCTTCTGATTTCAGCTTTTTTTTCCTTATACATAGGTAGATCAGAGCGTAGCATCCGAGCATCAGAATCAGTACTTGATTTTTGTACTCAAGTCTGACATGCCATGTAGTGCTGAGGGAGTGCTACATTGTCCCTTTCAAATGAGATATTAAATTGAGGCCCGAACAGCTCCGAGGTAGACGCAAAAGGTCACTTTGCGCTATTTCAAAAAAAGAGCAGTGGAGTTATTCCCAATCATCTGGCCATTAATTGTCCCTCAATCAACATCGCAAAGATAGATTAACTGGACATTAACACATTGGTGTTTTTAGGAGCTTGCTGTGTTCAAAGCCGGCTGCCATATTTTCTACGTTACAACACTGACTTGCACTTCAATCGTACTTCATTGGCTGCAAAGCACGTTGCGATGTTCTGTCATGAAAGGTGCTATATAAATGCAAGTCTGCCTTTTTAAATAATGGGTCCAACAGTAGTACTATGCAAAGTTTCTTCACATTAAGCTTGGGCCTGTACTTGGCCAGTGAACCTCCACATAGATAAATGTGAGGTAGTACATTTTAGTAGGAAGAGAGCACATATACTCCATGGAAATCAAGTGATAAAAGGTACTGTATAAATTTAAATATATCTAGTGTCTGCGTGTGTTACATAAGAAATTGTGAAGACCAAAAACTTCAGTAAGAAAATGGAAAGATTCGGTCTAAATGGTCAGAAGAGCAGAGGAATCTGGCAGTACTGATACACAAATCATAAAAATAGTGATGCAGTTTAATACATGAAGAAAACAAAGTGTTAGGATTCATTTCTAGAGAGAAAAGAAAAAACAGAAGTTACATATTAAATTTGCATACATTACCGGTTTGCGTGCATTTAGAATACTCTGAGCAATGTTGGTCTCTGTATTTCAGAAAGGACATAGAGACAGCTAGAAGTAGTGAGATATATTGGGACAGTACTGGAACTGAGGGATTATAGAAAAAATTTAACTGACCGGGATTTTGTTTTGTAGTCTAGCAATTAAAGGTCCCAGCCACTTTGAAAAGCTAAGGAGAAGAGAAGTGTGTAAGATAGGTAGGTAAGTTGGCCGGCGGGGTGGTAGTTGCAGGCAGGGAGAGTCAGTACTATAGTTATCCAGGCATTAGAAGTAGTTGTAATTCTAACTTCTCCTGTATAACTATCCTGCTGTGATAGTTGAAACCATCCAAAGTTTCAGAGTATAGGATAGGATGGTTCCCAGTGTAGGGTAATCTCCCATTGGAATTTTGAACTGCTTGTGCTTCCCCAGTACATCTGCTGGGGATTCCTCAGCACATCTGCTGGGATACCTCCTATGAGATCAGAACTGAGGACCATAAACGCAAGGTACTAGTAATTCAAATAAGGAATTGAGGAGGATCTTCTTTACCCAGAGAGTAGATAAAATGTAGCATTTGCTATCAGAAGTAACTGAGGTAACAAGCATTGATACATTTAAGGGGATGCTAAATGAACCTGAAGGGGAAAGGGAAAGAAGAATATGCTAATACAGTTAAACGAAGGGTGGGAGGAGGTTGGAACTGACCGGACCAAATCATCAATTTCTGTGCTGTAGGTGTTTTGTAATAGAATGTAATTTTAGAACAACCTATTAAAAGGACGTAACATAACAATCTTTGTATCAAATTATTAACACAAATCGTCACCAGAGACAACTGTAATTCAGACCTTTACCAGTGTCTGCCTCAAGTAACACAACTGAAGGGTGAAGCATGCAAAATGCAAATCCTGTTGCTGAGTCACAGTTCCACATCAGCTATAAAAGGCACTCAAGCAGTTCTTCTGCACATTACAGAAACCACAAAAATGAACATGCCTAGTCATCCATCTGCAGCGAAATCCTAACAGATCAGCTCACATTTAGCTAGAACTCCGAGCAGCAGTTTCATCATCCTTCACATACTGCACAGGAGGACTCACATTTAGACAGCACCATACTCTTTACCAAAACTGCCAGTTAACAGGGACACAGCTAGTTCACTTGCTAAGATGTCCAAATGAACAGAGATGTACAATAATATATAGTCCTCCTTATTCATCTTTCTGCATGACAGTTTATGGGAACTATTCACCTGGTTAGTCATGTCATATTCAGAAGTATTACGTGACACACAGCGAATCAACATTTGCAACAATATTTTCTGTATGTGGCTTGGTTAACACAAACAACTTAGCTTGCACACCACAAAAACCAGCTACAGGACCTTTATCAAAAAAATCATTCGGTGCAAAATCATCTGCTGGAAAGTAAACTAGTTGTCAGTTGTCACCATCACAGCTGACAAGAACTCATTGAGGTCCTTGTACATAATAAAACCTGCCTCAAGGAAGCTATGTAATCTATATTTGGCTCTGTTTTTACAAAGGCTGCCCAAATTATCACAGCAAACTAAAACACAATTATAAGGGACTTTATGCATCACATCTATTACCTAGGACTGTACAAGATCAGGTACTGAGCCTGCACAATGTTTTATGCTAAGAAAGTTGGCTCCAAGAAAATTGTTGACACAAAGCAAGTGTAGGACAAATCAGTACAGATAACCAAGTCTTGATCAAAGAAAGTAAGAGCATCTTAAAGGGGGAGAGAAGCAGTTGGGGTTAGGGAGCGATTTCCAGAGTTTAGGGCCTCGAACAATGGTGGTCAACCTGGGGCTTGGGGGTTGAGCTTGGCCCACAAGACATTTTTACTATTGCTCCTGCACAGGGTTGCCACATGCTGCTGATTTCTTTCCACGCAGTTTTTTTTCATACCGGTATGACTGAAGTGATAAACATGTAAAAGCAAGCACAAGTGAGGTGCATACTGACTGCTGATAATATTGACTGCAAGAACTGTGCTGTGTCCAAAGTGTAAATATTTAATTTGTTTTTACCAGTTGAAGTCAGTGATAGCTCTATTAATATACAAATGATTAAGCATTTTCTATATCTCTGAAATATTCAGCATGTATTAAATGCATTTAATCTTATTCATGGGATCGTGGTTAGTAAACAAGCTTGATTTCAATCTTGTGGCCCACTGAGGAGGGTTGCCCATCACTGGCCTATACAGCTGAAAGCATGTCTGCAAACAATGGAGCACATAAAATTAGGAATGCAAAGAGATCCAAGGCTTGTGGATTAACAGATGTAAATAACCTCAAAGCCTTCCCCCAGATTTATTTCATTCTGCAACCGCCCCCCCGCCCGCGCGCACGCACGCACACACACACAATTTGGTCACCCTCCCCGCTACAGGGGTTAAGCAATATGAAATATGCCCGACATGAAGGTAATGTCACAGAAATTGGATAATTCTGAGAAAGCTGTGTTCTGTCAAAGGGTAAAGGGATTCTGTGGACAAAAAGGAAGATCACAGGCTATGATTGTGGGAGAGGAGAAGGCAGGAAGCTTAGATGTGTGTTTTTTCCTATCTGGGTCACGAAAGTTCGATTCCAAATTGGTCAGCCACAGTTTATGATGATCCTATAAACTGGATGCAAGTTACATAGAGATAAATAATGCGAGTTTCAAAACTAGAACTTGATGAAAATAACATAAGGAACAAGATTCAGTTTTAAATATACAGATCAGCAAACTTTACAAAATAACCACAACTTCACAAAAGATCATCCGGTCTGAGTAATTTAGAGAACATGGAAATTCTGATTCTAAACTTAGTGTACAAAATTGGTGCTTTCTTCTGTGTTCCCGAATGTTCCTTTCTTCACTTGCACTTTGGAATGGGGGCAACCCAATCTCAAGTCTCTCCCATCAAATCAACTGCCTAATGCAACAGAATGGACCCCCAGGTCTGCCTTTGCCTCCAAAATTTCCTTTCTCATGAAAAAGATAAAATAATATTTGGTCTTTTAGCATGGCTCTGTTCAATTGACAATTATGAGTCAGGACTTCCTATGACCAAGCCCAATCTCAACTCAGCAGTGCAGATAATGATTCAGCAACAGATTGAATATGGCCTCTCTCTCCAAAGAGTTACTTTATGATTATTTCAGTTGTGATCATACTTAGCTTTATTCCAGTAAAATCATTGCAAAATCATCTGTTTTAGAGATAAAATGAAGGGTGTGAAAATTTTGAAAGGATTACAGCATTCAACATCCAAAGGGTGAAAGGGCTTCAAGATGACAACTGCAGTACCCTCCTCCTTTAGATGAGCTGCAACAATTATTTTCCAACAAGTTTTTACCTGCCCTTGCACTCGGGGGAGCTATGTTTTCTCCATGAGCAGATTTTTAATTGCCTCTAGTAGATCATTATTGCTTATCCGGTGGAACAATGTTAAATAGCTTTCGCAGGAACTTCTGAATGTTCTACTTGGTGGGGATTTCAAAAATCAACAGATATTGTATATCACATCATAAGAATTTTAGTACATCACATCATGAGTGTTTTCCTTTCTTTTAGATCCTCCATTACTTCCAATAGGGCATAATCACTATCAAGATAGCATCATTTCACTAGGGATTAAATTACTGCAGTAATTACTGTAGGTACGGCTTAAAGAACATATTGCATATTAGATCTGAGAACAAAGGTAACAATTTGCACCAATAATTAGATTTTTAATGAGATCTGAGAGCAATTATTTGTAAGTGGACATTGCCCACGATATTCAAGCTGCATTGTCGATGACTGCAAACTTATAGAACCAGCATTATTTCTTTATGTAACAAAAATCATTTGCTGTCAGAATAGTAAAAACATTAAAATTATTGTAAAATCTCAATTAATTTACAGGCCGCACATCTTCCTGTTCATTAAACAAATAATTCTAAAGAGCATAGAGCTGGAAAATGGGAGATCAGAGGCAGAATCGCAGAAAATTAAAGTAAAGGTCTATTTGTCACAAGTAAGGTTTACATTAACACCACAATAAAGTTACTGTGAAATTCCCCTAGTTGCCACAGTCCGGCGCCTGTTCGGGTTAATGCACCTAACCAACGCGTCTTTCAGAATGTGGGAGGAAACTGGAGCACCCGGAGGAAACACCCGCAGACACAGGGAGAATGTGCAAACTCAGCCAGTGACCCAAGCCGGGAATTGAACCCGGGTCCCTGGTGCTGTGAAGCAGCAGCGCTAACCACTATGCTAGCATGCCGATGCTAGCATTGATTCAGGATCAACATTTGGCAATTTTCTGCTGTTGACCGATACCCAAAAATATCTAGCATCTGTGGACAGAGAGAAACAGAGTTAGCATTTCAAGTCTAATGTGACTTCATCAAATGAGCTCTGCTGGAGTCATATTAGACACAACAGTTTTTTTCTCCACAGATGCTACAAGACTTGAAGTTTTTCCAGCATTTTTCATTTTCATTTCAGATTTACAGAATCTCACAGTATTTTGCTTCTCTAACCCAAAAGTATCTAATCTTTCCATTAAGTGTCCAATGTCTGCTTTGAGTGTCAATGCAGAGGAACCATTGCACTAACCAGTAGAGTATGAAATTGAATTCCATTCTTAGACGTGCAGATAAAATGTGCTAATTTGTTACTAGCCCTCTACATTGAATCATTTATCAGTATTCAATTTAAATTTAGACTTGTCCCGTGCAATCAGACCACTGAGTCGCTGTTAGAATGATACCACTCAATCAATTTTGCTACTTAATTTTAAAAGGAAACAGTAGTAGTTTTTTAATCTAATGTAATAGCTCTTTGAAGCTCCGGACATCAATTGAAATTTTCAAAATTCAGTTGATAAATATTCATGTTAAAAAAGGTTTTCCTTGGAAATTCAAACTTCCGTTAAAGCTGTCAAATTCATTAATAAAAATGCAACCCTTTTCAAGTCTTAGAAATTTGACACTCGACTACTGAATAATTTAGTTTATTTTCAAATTTACAACACGTTACCTCTAAAATATCATGACTCATTCCTGCACCTCTGTGAGAAAAATGCTTTTCTTAATTTATCGTGAGAACACAACCAACTTTCAGAAGTAGCCAAGATGCCCAATGTAAATCCTCATGAGCTTCGAACAACTGAATCTATGAACACATTATTTCCAAACCTCAGATCTCGACTTCCAAAAGTAATTTATGACAAGAATTAATGTACAGGATCTCTCTCTCTCTACACTGATTGTAATTTCCTTGCAATTTATATACATCAAGTAACTGGATCTGAAGCACAGTATATGGTAAAGAACTGAGAATAATTTAACACTAAAAGGTTTGTATTATGTCAATGCAACATTTCTACCAAAAAGTGTGCACACAACTCAGGTAGGTAACTCAGCACCAGATTCTTGAGCAGAAACAACCATTTATAGAGCCGCTAAGGTCTCATCAATTTAACACACACCCTCAAGGTGTGAAGTGACTCATTTCTGTAAAAGCACAATAAAAATAGGGTGCGAGTTTCAGCTAAGTGAGACTTCATCCACTTTCAATTTTTCTTTCGAAACTGAACAGGGCATGCATAAAATGTGAACTGCATTAATTTGCTTTCTCCAAAGCCAAGTTCAGATGCATTACTAAATATAACAATAACACTGTGCTTCTTGGCTGCTGCAGCAAATCATTTCAGGCATTGAGAGTTGGGACCACAGTGTACATTAATTATTTGGAAAGTATTTTTGGCAATTTCTGCCATTGGGTCAAGTCAAACTTTGAGTTAATGAATTAAAGTCAACTGCAGAGACCTTAAAATATTTTACTAAAATTACAACAGATCTCAAAGCTTGGAATCAAAACACAAAAGCAGGCCAGTCACCCTTCATGTCTGCACAGCTTCTTCAAAGAACTTCTGACAACCTTTCAGACATTGCATTGTAGATCATAACACACACAGACACACCTCAGACCACCACCACTGGTAGGGGGCTGTATGCCACGTGGGGAGGCTGCTGGACATACCCCAGTGGCATTAGTTTTTCCTTATTTGCTCCATAAAAACCCTCACCTATGTTTAACTTCTTCAATTTGCTTCTCCAAATGCAATACCCTTGCATTTTAAAGCTGTAAATTCTCTGGAACAAACAACAAGTGGTGAAATAGAATGGAGAAACCAAAAGCAGAACTGAAGTAGTGGAAGAACACAAACAAGGCAAAATAAAAATTCAAATATAACTTTGTCTATTTAATAAAATTACATTATGAGGTGAGAAGCACACAAGAGGCCAAATACCCACTTGTGCATTTAGTGGTCTGTGCTTGCAGCAGTGGCCCAATCCACTGGCTAGAAAACCAGTAGCAGCCTACTGTGGTGATTTTGGGAGTCCCAACAGAATTAAATGCCTAACAGGCAGTCTGCTGGCATCCAAAGCTCCCGGGCCTTTAAAGCTGAAGGCCCTGCCTCCAAGAGCTGCCAAACAGATGACTGCTCATGCTTCAGTCCCAGCAGCACCAGAGAGTAGTGGTCACTGCTGGAACTGTAACAGGCCCCAGACTAAAAGCAATGTTGGAGGTCTTGAAAAAGACTCGACCCCAAGCCCACAAGGAGGGCACTGGGACATGTTGGTCTGCATCCCCATATGGCCCCCTAGCAGTGGTTATCTGATACGGTCCTTAAATGGTACTTAACTGGCCAAATAAAAGCCCTCAAATGGTCTAGACAAGGGAAGTCTGACGTCTACTTTCTGTGACTTCATCATTATTGGGATGGTGGGGAGAATGGGAAAGAGTCAGGAAAGTTATCAGGCTCTCCACCTTGCGCTTTTCCGATTATATGGACCCTATTCCTGCCTCACAGTCTCCTCGCATGTGGGGGATGAGGGATTTAATTCCATTCAGAGGATTGTTCCTACTAACAGGAGACACAAAGTGCCAAGATACAAAAAAATGTTCCATTTAATAAAGCAGCAGTTCTATCAAAACACTGCTCAATTACCAATGTTATTCACTCCTTTGTTCTAACTACCTGAAGGAAAAGGAAGCAACTCAATACAACCAGTCTGCAACCATACTAACTTGACTTTGTTCTAATTTGTGCTTGGGTCTAATCTGTGAAGCTCATCAGTGCCCTTAGGGACTGTGCCACACATCCAACATCATAAAGTAATCCACAACAATAAACTAAAGCCAACAAGCTTTCATCTGCTTCCGATTGCAGATGTATTTAGAAACCAAATCTTATTCTGTCAAGCAAGATGACACAAAGCACATATTAGTGGGTGGCCCAGTAATTATTTGCAGCAGTTCGAGGTGGGGAAACTCAAAACATGCAGATAAATCTCTAAACCAGAAAGCAGATCTTCCCTACATAAAAGATTTTGCTAATCTCTGGATGCTGGGGCAACTGAAAACGCCATGACTTTTGTTTGGCAAGGACAAAGAATAACATGGATTTGACACAACAGAACTTCCAAAAGGTTTACAATGGTGTACATGATATGGAGATGCCGGCGTTGGATTGGGGTAGGACTCACCTGATGAAGGGGCAGCGCTCCAAAAGCTTGTGCTACCAAATAAACCTGTTGGACTTTAACCTGGTGTCGTGAGACTTCTTACTGTACAATGTTGTAAGACTACAAAAATCAACATTAGGCCAGGTGACCAAAAGATGTCCCGAGGCATGTACATTGGGGAAACTATGCAGACGCTGCGACAACGGATGAATGAACACCGCTCGACAATCACCAGGCAAGACTGTTCTCTTCCTGTTGGGGAGCACTTCAGCGGTCACGGGCATTCGGCCTCTGATATTCGGGTAAGCGTTCTCCAAGGCGGCCTTCGCGACACACGACAGCGCAGAGTCGCTGAGCAGAAACTGATAGCCAAGTTCCGCACACACGCGGACGGCCTCAACCGGGATATTGGGTTCATGTCACACTATTTGTAACGCCCACAGTTGCGTGGACCTGCAGAGTTTCACTGGCTGTCTTGTCTGGAGACAATACACATCTTTTTAGCCTGTCTTGATGCTCTCTCCACTCCCATTGTTTTGTTTCTTAAAGACTTGATTAGTTGTAAGTATTCGCATTCCAACCATTATTCATGTAAATTGAGTCTGTGTCTTTATAAACTCTGTTTGTGAACAGAATTCCCACTCACCTGAAGAAGGGGCTTAGAGCTTCGAAAGCTTGTGTGGCTTTTGCTACCAAATAAACCTGTTGGACTTTAACCTGGTGTTGTTAAACTTCTTACTGTGTTTACCCCAGTCCAACGCCGGCATCTCCACATCATGACCAAAAGATGGCCAGGGATGTGTTTTAATGAGCATCATGAAGGAGAGGTAGAAAGGCTTAAAGGTTGAGAAAAAACATTCCACAATTTAAAGTCTAGATGGCTGAAATTATGGAAAGGCAGGAGTGGCAGTTGGACAACCCAGAAAATTATCAGAGGTTAGAGATTGGAGAGGAAGGACCACGGAAGGATTTGAACACAAAGATGAGAATTTTCTCATATTCAGACATTTTTTGAACTCAAAAGAAGCAGAGAAGGGCACATCAGGCTAAGTAAACAACCCAGGGTTCGGGGGAGTAAGAATTTTACTGGGGTTGAGAGAAGATGGAGGTGCAGGTGTGACTAATTCAGCTCCTGATCTGCTCATTGTAGTGAATGGAGGATCATAAAGACTAGAGACAGTTGGGAATATGACTGGTGACAGATACAATGAATTGATCAAAAACTGCCTTGCCTATGTTTGAGATGGTCGGGCAGTACCAGTGAGAAGCTGAGGGGATGGTTGCGAATATGGTATGGAGCTTATATGGAAGGCAAGGGGCAGTGACCTCTGAAGAGAGCAAGGTGAGTTTTGAGATGGGGTTTGAAATCACAGAATGAGAAGTCACTCTCTGCAGTGACTGAAGTAGAAAAGTATTTAAGACACCCAAGTGAGAAACTTAGGAATGGGTCACGAGAGAACAAACACTAAGAGATGCTAAAAGTGCGAAATTAGATAACATGCATTAGGCAAAAATTGCTGGAGAAGGAAATCAAACTAAGGTTAAGATCTGGTGATCTGGGTCACATTATGTCAGTTTGGATGGGTAGTCGAAGGTACTATCAAGTGGGGAGGCTTCCTATGGTGTCATCATATGCAAGCCAAGTTTCAGTTAAAATATATCGATGAACTCGTCTACAATAAGATCATGGATGATAAGGGCCTTGTTCACAACTAAACAGACATTTAGAAGCAGATGTGGAGAAGGGCAGTAATATTTTGATCTGCTGGCTTAGTCCATGCGGCCAGCAGTGGGAGTGATGAATTTGACAAAATTCTGAGATTAAAAGATTTTTGAACTCAAGTAATAAAGAGATATGGAAATCAGGTGGGAAAGTGAGAGTATGGTCAAAATATCAGGCATTAGCTTATTGAATGGTAGAGCAGCTTATTTTGCCTCTATTTTGTTATGTTCCAGGGAGTCAACATGAGAATGATGAGTGGATGGGAAGGAGATTTACAAAATTAGCCCTCTACTGGGTGGAAAGCTTTGCAAGAAAGTAGGACTATAAATCAAAGCAGGCTTGCGGTACAGAACAGCCATGATTTAACTGAATAATGGAACAAGCTTGAGGAGCTAAACAGCATACACTGCTGTTACTATGTTACCAAAGACTGCCAAATACGTAATTAGTCCGTTACTGTTAGGGTAACAAACTTCTCTCGAGCAATCCACTTAGCAGAGCATCTTGGAATAACATGTTGTATTGGTGAAGGAAAAAGCGATTGTAGCTTCACTGCATTGCAAACATGACTAAATTACATTATAAGATTGCTGACCAATTTCAAGGAATACAGGGCCATTGTTAGTCATGGGAATTTCATCAGATATACATATAAACAAATTCAGTCAACTGTGACTGCAGTGGTATCGCAAATGATAAAACATCTCCTAGAATGCCTTTTACAACCAAACAAGCCATGCAGCCCTGAAGGTCTAAACATATGAGCCAGAACCTGAGTGGAACAGAGGCTAGGGAAGGTGCAGCAACACAAGATAATGATCAGGTACACAGAAATCTAATACACCTCGAAAATGATTATTTTGTTAACGTGGAGATTTACTGCCATTCATCCCCTCAAGCTTACTCTGCCATTCATTTTAAATCCCTTTTAAACACTGAAGTTGACTGCTTCGCTGTGGCGATTTTGAAAATGCACATTATAAAAATAAATCAAACCAAGATTAACACTAAAACTGAAATTGTAGCATCTAAGGCCCACAGAGGAGAGCCATTTTGAATTTTTCAATGGGTTGTGTTTCCTGGATGGTCACAGTGCAGTTCACCACTTTAGAAGGCTATCAGGGTGAAACAACATAGTTTCACTTAAGCTAGTGAACCCAAGATTGGTATCTCCACTGCAAAAAGGAAGTAAGATCACCATCTCATAATTGATGCACACATATCCTGTTGAACTTTACAATGGCTGTAATTGCTTTTATAGTAGAGCTTTCTTGCTGTCCTCAATTTACTCAATCTAAACCCCTCATTCTCAAGCATATTGTAGATCTACATCCCAGTCTTAAGTTTGGAAGCAGATTAATTTCTTTTATAAACCCTGGTATCTCTTGAACTGCCTACAATGGCTAGGCTCAGAGAAAAACAAGTTTTTCAATTTTTCTTAAACTGACCCAACTAGGATTCCTGTAAAACCAAAAAGAAAATTCGCAGTAACAAACAGAAAATGTCACGTTCTAATTTACTTCGTTCAGAAATATTGTTTGCGCCCTTCAGAGTTTAAAAACTGCAAAAATGTCATGAGAAAAATAAATCACATTGTTAGACATCTCTGATCAGAGAAGCACAGTATCTGAGCACTAATATAATAAAAATAGCAAGCATTTTACTTTGGACGGCTAAAAGGGGAAAGTATAAGGATGGAGAAAGGAAATACTTGGGCCACAGCTTTTGATGCAACCTCGCATGACTCATAACCTTTTTAAGCAATGAGGGAAGTAGTAACATCAACCTCTCGCTGTGGTTTAGTCTTTCATCCAAAAATGTGCACATTAGACCTCAATGCCAAAGGCACCAAAACCAGAAGTTAACTGATACATAAAGTTTAGTGAAATACTAGCCATTAAGTTTAATAAATGGTAATATAATTTGTACTTCTTCTGTAAAGGCTACTTTAGATGCCATAAGTTCGACAACTTGCAGGGTGAACTGCAACAATGAGCTAAATACGAGTGAATGAATGACTAACATTCTGCACATTAATTATTCATAGTTCTAGCACCATTTGGCACATTATAGCTCTTAAACTTTTATTGTAATATTGTGTAACAAATACTCCACATCCATGCCAAGGGGGGACTTTGCTAAGGACATTATCTAATAACATTCTTCACCATTAACACCCCAGCCTGATCAAAGTAACTGACAAGAGCGCTACCACTGTTAGGTTGGGTAGTACGTGGCTGGTCTAATTCTGACCTCTTGTACATTCCCAATTATAACTGTTTCACAATTGGTAGCCATGCCTTCAACTGTTTGGTTCAAGTTTTGACATATTTTCCCTATATGACTTTGTTCCTCCTCTGCCTCATTTTCCTTCTTTAAGATACTTAAAACGTTCCTCTTTGATCGAACTTTGGGCCATCTGACCTAATATCTCACGTGTCTTGGTGTCATACTTTG
The DNA here is from genome assembly GCF_964213995.1 of Mustelus asterias. Lineage (NCBI taxonomy): Eukaryota > Metazoa > Chordata > Chondrichthyes > Carcharhiniformes > Triakidae > Mustelus > Mustelus asterias. Next base: position 12,824,650 of record NC_135813.1, read on the forward strand.
TTTCATAATGCTCCTGTGACGCACCGTGGAACGCTTCATTACGTTAAGAGACACTATATAAATATATTTTGTTGTTGCGACTGAAGTTTTTACATTGACTTGGAACGCAGTAGCAACCGTACCCAAGTAAAAACTCTAAGCTACATTTCCCTTTTTTACACTCAACAACATTTTCAGACACTTCTGACAAGCTCATTCCTGACCTGCTGCAGAATTCACTTCCCTTATACTTATTTGTGTGGGGGCAGGGGCACTGCACGCCTATCAATAACACCACCAACATAGACATATTTTCTGGCCTTGCCCTCAGTTAATTACTGCAAAGTATCTGCTTTACTAACTCATCCGGAAATTGGTAAAAGTTTTCCCAACGCGAGGAACTAGATGTAAACACCTGACCCTTACTATTCCAATTTTCTATCTGCAATTCAAACTCAACCACAAGTCATCTCAGTTCAACAAATTGTAAGGGCATTAATACAAGATAGGTTTACAGAGAATTAGCACAAAGTTACAGTATTTATACTATTTACTGGCTCAAGAATAATTAGTTGATGTCAGATCTGTGACCATTTTGAAATTATCCATAGTAGTAGTGTATTTTTTAATACAATAGAGTGACAGAGGCATCACACCCAATTGTAATAACAGTCTGAAGTTTAAAAGAATGCTTTAAGGAAAACTCAGTTTGAGCAAGTTCGGTCGTGCCAGTACTTTAACAAGAGTTCCGGTGATGATTATCCATCTGAGAATTGTCATAATCACTGTTTTCTATTTTGATTAAATTTACTTCATTTTCTTCAAGGAAGTACAGATGCAAGTTTGGGGCATGTTTTACTTTGTTATATTCCCAAGACTTAAACATGAAATAATGAAGGAGTAAACAAGAATACATTTGGGAATTTCACATATTTCAGTAAATTGGAATATGTGCACTGATAAGTTTCATGCCTTTCTAGCAGAAATGAGACAACTTCCTTCAAGCACCCTGTAAGTCAGTGAGCTGTACCAATAAATTGGATTAGTCACCTGCAGTAAATGCAACCAGTGATCCTTAACAGTTCAAACCAAATCATTGGTGCTTCTTCACACTTCAACCAATGAACGTTACTAGTAAGATCAAACTTCTTTGCTGCCTTCAAACAACCCTGGGAATCAGGAATTGTTGAGTGTATCAGATCAGTCTCTGAAAATTGATGCAAACACAAGCCCTACTGCACTTAGTATATTAGTCTGACAAAATAGACAATTATTTTAGAATTGCTAAGTAACTTGAATATGCGGAACATTCTCGTATTCCATTAGCTCCAATTAGTGTGCAATACCTAACCGCTGTCACAAAAAGTGCCATTACAGCACTTCACCTCTTACCAGAAATGTGACAAATTGAAAAGATTTATTCACTGGATAGTCAATATTCCAATTAGCCATACCAGAAAAAGATCTAAGCAATCCAAATTTAACAATTTTAATAGTTTTGAAAAAGCTATAGGTATTTTACCATGATGGAGGAACTTAGCATATGCTATGCTAGGACAAGTTAATAACTTCTCTACTTGATTACCTTAAACAAAATACTGGCTCCTTGAATGTTTGACAATCAAATCTAAGCAGACCTCCAGATACAACTGCAACTTTCACATTGATTGGACCCATGCACTGTGTCAGAGGATGCAGCATTTCTTTTCCCAATGTCAACAATTCATTTAATCTCAAAATGCTTCAGAAAGATTTGCTTCTGAACTGATCACTGTTATTACACAAGAGCAATGTCACCACAATAATGGGGCAAGGGGCTATCTGAAAGAGGAGAAACAATTGGTGTAATAGTGGGAGATAAAGTTTATTTATTAGTCACAAGGCTTACATTAACACTGCAATGAAGTTATCGTGAAATTCCCCTGATGTGATCGGAGAATAGTCCAAAGTCTTGGTTCACGTCAGCGCCAACAAGGTACAACAAAATTCAATTTCTGCGATTTCTTTGAGATGGCAAACGGATTATTGTACTAATGCACGGAATTGTATTAGTGTAACGATTTACCACCTTAACAAAACTGAAATCATCTTCCTGGTGTCAGTGTGTCAACCTTTCAGTCTTGTCCTGAAGTCGCTGGGAATTAAAAAAGTTAATCACCTAGATACTGCTGCAAACAATTTGGGAGAATATAGCATGATTTGTTTTCTCCTTTGTTTTCATAAAATCCCTACAGTGCCTACAGGCGGCTACTGGGCCCATCAAGTCCGCATCGATTCTCCAACAGAGAACCCTACCCACGTGCTATCCCACATATTTACCCCACTAATGCCCCTAACCTACACATCTTGGGACACTAATGGGCAATATAGCATGGTGAATCCACCTAACCTGCACATCTTTGTATTGTGGGAAGAAATCACGGCACCCAGAGGAAACTCATGCAGAATTAAGTGGGCAGTATCTACACCTTCTACCCAGTATGATGATCTGGACCCCCGTTTAACTTTCTGCCAAACCACCCAGGCTTATTGTTGGACAAGATTCAGAGCAGGTCACACATTGGCCCTGTTCCAAACAAGTTTGATTTGGAGCACCTACATGTTTTGCTTTTTGTTTAAGTGTATATTTAAAGGCAGCCTTGTACAAACCATAGCAAAGTGTATTTAACAAAGACCTTGAAAGTCAACAAAAAGTCCTACTATGCAGAGAAGTTTTCAGCATCACGCACCAATACTGCAGTAAGCCCTAAACTGTGCACCAGCAACAAATAAGAATGCAAAGAAACTCTATCAGTAATGTTTCCCTGCTGCATCCTCGAGATTCAACTAGGGGACAGTCGGACAAACGTCAGTTGCTTCTTGAAACCAGGCCTACAACTATTCTGGTTAAGCTTTTGGGAAATTAATTTCAATCAAGTGGAGACTGTCGCCAGATGACCAAAAAACATCTCACCAACCAGGTCCTGTCCTTTCAACTCTCATGGCCAAAATCCCAGGGGAGGACAAAGAAAATGCTTAAAATCACTCAGAAGTTCACTGTGAATTGTGGTGGCGTTGAACTTAATGACTGGGAGGGGCAAGCTGACAATTATTCAGCATAGTGACAACTTAGCCATCAAGTTGCATCATGCTTCAAGTCCCAACACCTTAATGATGGGGCAGAGTGGAAGCAGAGAAGGAAAGAAAAGGAAGTAAATTCTGAACTTTGGAGCCCACTGCCTCATAGGTCAACCCATATGCCCAAAGATCTGCAGTTCATGAATTGTTCTGTTCAGTTACAAGGTGACCCATGGCAGAAATTCGCAACCCTGAGTAAATGTCATCCTTGAATCAAGGGCAGATAAGAAGCATATGTATTGCTATCCTGCAGCCAAAACCAGATCTAAAACCAAAGTAACGTTTTTCCTCCTGGTTCTTGTTGGCTGTAACTATAACAAAATGGAACTAAACTAGACAGTCACGGGTTCACTGTGGTACAGGTGGTGGTCTTTCGGCCCATCAAGCTCCCTGTAGAGCAATCCAGTCATTGACATTCCCCCACTCTATCCCCATAGCCCTGAAAGTTCATTTCCCTCAAGTGCCCATCCAATTTCCTTTTGAAATAATTGACTGTCTCCATTTCTACCACTCCAGTAGACAGTAAGGTCCAGTTCATCACTATGCACTATGTAAAATGTTTTTCTTTGCATCTGCCCCACTTCCAGAGATTTGAGGACATAAGTTTGGTTGATATTTTATGGAGAATTGGCTGCATTGTTGGAGACACTGCCTTTAATTTGAAACATTAAACAATCTCATCTGTTCATTCAGATGGTCTTTTAAGTTCGGGGAAGTTACCCGCATCCTGGCCAATATTTATCCCTCAATGTATGAGAGATTTTCACAAGTTGTAGACTTTGATAATAAGTAAAGGAATGAATCATGAAACGCTTTATAAATGTAAAAATAAAATAAGCCCATCTTACCAATACTCAACAAATATCAGTAATTTTTTGGCAGAACTAGTTGAAGTTGATAACTTCTAAAACAAGGAGGAAAAGTTCTAGTGTCAAATATACTGAGGCAAATGAAATATCTCTGGCACAGTGGCAAGACCAAACATGAGGAGTTCAGCTTCAGCTTAGGTGGTTATAGTTTCAAGCTTTGTCTACTGTGCCAATGCGCATTAGTTAAAAATGCTTACAATGCCAGTTTTCCCACAAGCATTCTTTCAGTCCGTGAAGGCCAATTTAGTACCAAATTTGAAAGCCAGCGTTTCCTGGGTAACAAAACATGTTTAACTGTACACAACTGAGAACAGCACATAAGTCATTGAACAATGCAGTCACTCCATGATAGCAAAACAAAAACTGAGGGGATTATAGTCCCGAAAACATTTCATGCTATCTCATAATTTATCTATTTTTTTACTATAATTTATTTAGAAGTGTTGTACTTTGCTTCATCATACTTTCACATGGAAAGTAGTGTATATGCTCAGATCTCACCAATTTAATTCTGGTAATTAGTTCTAACAAGAAAAGCTCTCAGCCAAAAGACCTGTACTCCTGCACAAAGTTTATTTCTGTAGTTCAATTTTAAGCATGTTAACTTTTCATTGAGCACAAAGCTGCAGGTTTGAATCCAAATTGAATCACTAAATTAGACGAATAGGCTTAACGTTGAAAAATCAACATAACTAATGTCATGCCACTAGGTTCACAACTGTAATATTAGTCTACATTTGCAGATATTTAAATATTTGTCCTTGTATTAGACCTGCAGATGCATCAAAGCTCTATAAATGCCACAGGTGGACAGTGGCTTATTGAAGGATATAATGACTCAATGCTGAATACACATGTGCAGAGTAGTGTGTAATTTTCCACAAGCCATTAACTTAAGTGATCTCATATCCTTCCTCTTCCCATTTTAGAAAGGCCTGATGGATTCAACGGTATGCATGCTCAGATCCTCAAATTACGATTGTTTTAGCACTCCATTCAGACTTGAGATTCAATAAATTAAAATACCAAAAAATGCTAATTGTAAGCTTTTGTTCAGAGAAATATACACCATCATAGATATGAACCAGAAATTTAGAGAGATTGCTTCCATTGAGATCTGTTTTAAAAGTATTTAAATCATTAAGATAAACTTTTGTTGTAGTGTCTACATTGAGAGCTAATGCCAGGTTATTTGTTTTAAGTAGTCGCCAAAACAACACAGGAAAGGAAATGAAGCAGCAGAGGTAAGTTATAGCTTCTCTCATGTTTCTGTATTATCCATACCTGTTAGAACAAGTTTTCTGACATTGCTAGTTTCACTTAATTTTCAATTCAGTGCACATGGCCATGCCCTTACTGTCATTTCATTAAAATACTCTCAAAATGCACCAAAAATGTCATTCTCACCAACACTGGCTCAGTTGCTGTGGTACTGTCCCTGCAGAAGAGGATTATGCTTCAGGTCAAACTCCAAGGCCTTGTGCTCATTTTCTAGTCTAACACTTCAGTACAACAGAAGGTACGCTGCACTGATTTTTTCAACAAGATATGGAACACAGGAGCGTCTTGACAAATACATGAATAGGCTGGGAATAGAGGGATATGGTCCCCGGAAGGGTAGGGGGTTTTAGTTCAGTCGGACAGCATGGTCGGTGCAGGCTTGGAGGGCCGAAGGGCCTGTTCCTGTTCTGTAATTTTCTTTGCTCCTAGATCCTACTCCAACACACCTAAAAAGAACATATGGTACTATAGGTGGCACTTTGGCACAGTGGTTAGTTAGCACTGCTGCCTGACAGCGCTAAGGACCCTGGTTCAATTCTGGCCTCGGGTAACTGTGTGAAGTTTACACATTATCCTCATGTTTATGTGGGTTTCCTCTGGGTGCTCCGGTTTCCCCTCATTCCAAAGATGTGTGGGTTAGGTGGATTAGCCATGGTAAATTGTCCCTTAGTGTCAGGGAGATTAACAGAGTAAATATGTGGGGTTATAGGTATAGGAACTGGATTGGATTGTCGTCAGTGCAGGCTTGATGGGCCGAATGGGGATAGGGGTTGGGTGTGCATGTCGTCAGTGCAGGCTTGTTGGCCTATTTCTGTACTGTAGGGGTTCTATGAAGATATGTAGGTTAGATGGGAAATGTATGGGGTTACAGGGATAGGGTGGGGCCTGGGTAAGACACTCTTCCAAAAAGTGTTGGTGTGGCCTCATGTACTGTTGGGATTCTTTGATTTTTAGAGCAGGCGAGCTCTTCTAGCACCTTGGCTATTATTTGTCCTTCAAGCAACCCCCCAAAACGTAAACTAGTAACTCATTTTATTGCTGATTTTAGAACCTTGCTGAGCACAAAATGCATTTTCCTAAATCAGTGATCATACTTCAATGATACTTAATTGGCTCTGAAGTGCTTTCGGATGCCCTGACAGCAAGCAAGGAAAGGGAAGGATTTACATCACATATATAATGGAAATGATTTACATAACAGCTCAATTTTTTTTTTAAATGTGGCATTAAAAGATCTCCCAATTATTTAATCTTCAGGGAGGAGAAGTAGTTCAGACTTAGCAACTCCTCATGCATTCAAAAAGCAGACAGACTATTAGTCCAATACGTGCTTTCATATTGCATTAGCTTACCAGGCCTCACTATCTGAACTGAAGTTGCCCCTCCCCAATTATAAAGTGAGTTACTGGTTCATGAATCATGGGACTTACTGCTTTTAGGGATATGGGCAATTCAAAAAAGTGAAACACAACAGAAGAAATCTGCTATTTTTCACCACAAGGCTGAAATAAGCACTTTTTAGTACTTGGTTGTCACTAATACTGAAAGTACGCTGCAATGGGGAAATTGGGAATAGCCACTAAGGCATAAAACAAACTAAAAAAAGTTAACAGTGCCCTAAATAGATTAATGACTAATAGTCTTACCAAGTTCCTATCAAGTATCATGATTGGGACGATCCCAAAGTTTTTATGCCAACTTTCGTTGCTAAAGCAATGATACAAAATCTTGTAAATAATAAATTATAAGTCACTGCAAAGAATGAACAGTTGGTAACACCCAAGGCAAGTGTTCTGACAGCAGAAGCAATCCGAAAAGCAGACAGCAGTAATTACTGCAAACACAAATAAGCACAGATGACACTGTTAACAGTAATCTGCATGATTACTGAACCAGTTATACTTTCTTTTGTAGTTTGATTTTAGACCTGATCAATATACAAAATTCTGCAGGCTTCTGTGGGGTCTAAAATATTCTAAAATCAAATATAACACCAGTGTTACAAAAATTCAATGCAGCATTTCAATTAACTTCCTGCATCATGCAAATCCAAGCTTCAAGAAGTAATTATGATTTCATCAATATGCATGTGGTGATAAAAATAACCAAACAAATCAGTCACAAGACCCCTCCAGACTTTCCCTCGAGAACCTGAATCAGTGTAAATGTGCTGAGAACGTGTCCCGATACAGAGCGAGGAAAGATATAGACTTGCTGACCATTAAATTTGAAACTCAGTGGGTTCTGGGAAATGTTTTTCTACTAGATTAAGTCAAGCATGTTTCAGATTAAACTGTTGCTGCCAACAAACTGGCAAGAGATCCATCTCCAGTAGATTTAATCAGAGAGGTTGCCAGTATATTCAATACTGTCGCTACGCTGTATTGCACTCCCAATGCATCAAAATGAACTGCGCACAAGCCTGTTCTTCAATGTTATGTCATCTATTAATTCATCACCTCAAATTTCTCCAATCCTAATAGAAATAGTAATAGCATAAAAATTCTAGTCACAGTTCAAAAACTTCTCTCTTTACTTCATCCAAGATTGTAGAAGAATAGAATCCCTACACTACAGAAGGAGGCCATTCGGCCCATCGAGCCTGCACAATCCTACCTTATCCCTGTAACCCCACATATTTACCCTGCTAATCTCCCCGAAACTAGGATTAATTTAGCATTGCCAATTCACCTAATTGCACATCTTTGGACTGTGGGAGGAAACCTACGCAGACACGAGGAAAATGTGCAAACTCCACACAGACAGTGACCCAAGCCAGGAATCGAACCCGGGTCCCCGGTGCTGAGAGGCAGCAGTGCTAACCACTGTGCCACCAGATTCTGGAAGAGTCCAGTAGATTGGAAAATAGCCAAATAACACCTCTATTCAAGAAAAGAGGGAGACAGAAAGCAAAAAACCATAGGCCAGTTAGCCTAACATCTGTCATAGGGAAAACGTTAGAATCCATTAAGGAGGCTACAACAGATACTTAAATCATAATAGGATGAGGCAAGTACACATTGTACTCCCAGGTTAACTTTGCCACTGTTCAACCAACAGAAAATTATAGCTCGAGATTTATTGACGATTGTAGATCGAGGAAAACATTTTCACTTGAGAAAACTAGGTCACTCACAAAATAGTTAATACACTTGACATGAATCTGGCTGGCTTCAAGGTAACCAAGTCTAGTTGGTGAAAAAGTATCACAAGCGCTTTGTTATTAAGTCTCCTCTGGCATTGCTCACAATGAGGTGGATAATTGCTGTTTTATAACAGTATAGATTTTTACTATCACATTGGGTATAACATCAGAACCATTATTTACAGCGACTGAAGTCAAATTCCATTTTCTTAATTGCCATTCACGGATTCTGGAAACTTGTGTAATTAAATTCCACATTTCTGATCATTATCTTGTGAAAACTACAAATACCTTGGTTTTACTTTGTAGATGAGTCAATCATCCATGGTGTTGTACATGGAGCCAAAACCAATTTTTCTGGTGAGGACGTGTTAGAAAGCAAGGTATAACTGAACCAGGGAATGCACATTTAATTCAGTACTCATTCTAAAGTCAGACATTGTTATTTTTATATTTCCCTTGTAAATGTTTATGAATATTAATAACAGAAATAGCCTGTGTAAACTCATCAGGCTGTAGTTACACCCTCTTGTCTATGCTTCAACTAGCTGTAAAGTTTAATCTTACACGATCACAAGCAATTTTCGTAAGAGTAGTAGATAAGCTTTATATTTAATTTTAATATTGCAAGGGTCAAATGAGATTCCACTGCACTCTGATAGTACTGGACGATTGCATAGTTTGGTAAAACTGGGGTCAGATTCCCAGAGTTGATCAGTAATGACACGGAGCTGTTTGTTTAGCTTTAGGAGTAGGGTGTTCGGTACTTTGATCTAAAGTTCTGCAAAACTATAGAAAAAAGTGGGTTAAGCACAAATGGGGGATAAATCTGAGATTTGACTCACTGGTAATTACAAAAGCAAAATACTGTATATGCTGGAAATCTGAAACAAAAATAGATGATGATTGAACAGATCAGCATTTCGGCAGAGCAAAACAGAGTTAACATTTCAGGTCAACGATTTTTCTTAAGAAAGAAAAAACATCAGATATCTAACAGGTTTTAAGCAAGAGGCAGGAAAAGTACAAAGGAAAGGACCATCATAGATTGGAAGGCAGGAGAGATTAAATGATGCAAGACAAAAGGAGGAGATGATGAAGGGACAAGAATAGAAAGCAAAGATAGGTCTAGAGGATAAAAGCAAAATACTGTGGATGCTGGAATCAAACAGATATTATAGGGTTAAATATCGCATGTTGCTGTGAGTTGAATTCGAAATGACAAGCTTAAGACATCTGTGATTAACAAGATTCCAGACTCCAACTGCAATCAAGGTTCAAGGACAGCCTCGCTGGATACATCTAAGTGACTGCAAACGGTGGACACCAACATCCACTAATAAATCATGAAGTTTATCTGCACCGTCTTCAGCCTTTCAGCTATTTTCCTGGCACAAGGACAACTGGAACAGCGGAAAGGAAGCCTGAAAGATGGACTGACTAATGGACAATTTCACTTTAACACCTTTTTGTAGATGTCTTATGAGTATGCTGTAAAGTTTAATGTAAGCAGGTGTTGGGTCTGCTCACACATACCAGCACAGGCCAAAGAGGGGATCCCCTGTTCCCTATTCCTCTCAAAACTAAGGAAATGATAGAGTGGATTTTGTATCAAAACGGGACTAAGGCCAGAATAAGAAAAGGGGCCTGGACCACGGGAGGAAATTGGCTAATTGACATCAGCAGTGATGTCTCTACAATGAAGCAGGGGGGTGTACTTTATCGACCTTTAAGAAACATTACCAGCCCAACTATAATAGGTCAGACTCTCCACCCCACTTTGTTGCAAACAAAGGGGATCCATCTGCCTGATGAGGAACGGAACCAAATCCGTTGGCTGTAGCTACTGCATTAAACAGTTTAATGTCACCAGTCCCAGTAGTAGTATGGTAAAGCTAAGGCCTAAAGTCCATTGCCCTACGGCCAAATCATTTTGGACTACTGTGGGGGCTCCATTCCAACTCGACCCAGTTCTATTAAACGACATGGTAGCGTACAATGACACCTATTTTGTCTGTGGAGATAACGCCTATCCTTGGGCTTCCCTGGGACTGGTCTGGATCTTGCTATCTAGCATATGTGGTCCCCTATGTCCGACATTATGACTCCCTACATCTCCACCCCAAGATACACCTGTTGAGATCTAAACGGGCCATAACCGAAGCTGAACGATTTTGGATGATAGCCTTTCCTGCCTATGGGACAGCAAAGGTGGCTCGAGAGCTGATCAGTATGGCATCTGCTCTTGAGAAAATAGCTAATGATACTGCGGATAGATTAAAGGATGTGAGCACCGCTATCTCCGAAGTTTCAGCTGAAGTCATAGCCATGCGGGCAGTGGCACTCCAAAATCGAATGGCTTCAGATTACTTGTTGGCGGCTACCGGAGGCACCTGCGCCCTAATAGGCTCTGAGTGCTATACATACATTCCAGACTCCTCCGACAATATCACTGATTTAGCTGAGCATATTAAAAAGACGGCTGACAAAATTAGAACCAAGTGGCAGAACTTTAAGGACTACAATCCCCCTGGCTGGTGGCCCTTTGGTAACCTCTTTGGGGACTGGGGAGGAATGCTAATGCATTTGGGAATCATTATTCTGGTGGTTTGCTTATTACTGCTCTCGCTACAATGTGTTTGTCGATGCCTGGCCTATAGCAGGGCCCAAGCTCCTCTCTAAAGGTTTAAATTATCATGAAATGATAAAAGGAGGGAATGGGATATTATGGGGTTAAATATCGCATGCTGCTGTGAGTTGAATTCGAAATAAGCTTAAGACATCTGTGATTAACGAGATTATCCATTAACAGTTCTCTTTCTTTCAACATAACCATATTACGACCTTAGATGTAGTTAACCTGGCTAGAACAAAGGGTGTCTTGTGATCAGCTATATTGTATCAAACCGCATGTGATTATGAGAATTGTAAAAATACATAAAGGGGGACTGTCCCATTATTCAGCGCACCTTTGCTACCTGACTCCCAGCACTGAGTGGAGGTTACATAGCAAAGGCTTGCCAGCTTGCATATGTAAGACGAATAAAGAACTTTCGAATCGGACAGCGGTTGGTGTTTTGCCTTTGTATCAAGGACGGAAGAGTCTCACGAAAACGAACATAATAAAACAAACCGAAAATGCTGAAAATCTCAGCAGATCAAACAGCATCTGTGGAGAGAGAATAGAGCTAACATTGCGAGTCTGGATGAATCTTCTTCACAGCTGTTTGCCCAACTCGCACACCATTCATCCCATGTAGAGAGTGTATGCTGGATCAGATGGCCAATGAACGGAAGTCTCTACAGAAAGGTCTGCAAAAATTCTGTGTATGAGGCTGTCAATGAAGTGAACAGCCTAGACAGTCTAGGACCAGAGGAGATGTAAATAAGAACAGAAGAATCATCACAAATAGCTGCCATTTGAAAAACGAGACAGAGATTATGATTTGAAATTCTGGAACTTAACATTGAGTCATGGGTAGATTCCAATTCGGGGATGCGGTAGCACTCATTTGTGGCTTTTAATTGGCCTTTGTAAACATCAGTTCCTACATCTTTGACTATGACAGCTGCAAGAAAATCTAAGAATTACATTAATTATTGTGTTTTGCTAGTTAGACTCATGGTAAGAGTCTGTTGATAATTCATAGAATAAAATCCCTACAGTGCAGAAGAGGACATTCAATCCATCGGGTCTGCACTAACTCTCTGACAGAGAACCTTACCTAGGCCCTCGGCCCCATCCTATCCCGTCACCCCACATATTTTCCATGGCTAATCCATCTAACCTACACATTTTGGGACACTAAGGGTAATTTAGCATGGCCAATCCATCTAACCTGCACTTCTTTGGACTGTAGATTCTAATCAGTATTCTGTAACTTGAATTTTTGTGTCTCTGTGTACTGTTTGAGAGCACTTTCCACTCCATCTGACGAAGGAGCAGCGCTCCAAAAGCTAATGGTATTTGCTACCAAATAAACCTGTTGGACTTTAACCTGGTGTTGTGAGACTTCTTACTGTGTTCACCCCAGTCCAACGCCGGCATCTCCACATCTGTAGATGGGAACCAGAGCACCCAGAGGAAACCCACACAGACACGGAGAATATGTGCAAACCCCACACAGACGGTTACCCAAGGCTGGAATCAAACCCAGAATCCCTCGCACTGTGAGGTAGTAATGCTAACCATGGTGCTACCATGTTTTTTTTACTGTTTTATTTATTTGTTCATGGAATGTCAGCATTGCTAGCAGGGCAAGCATTTATTGCCCATCCATAATTGCCCTCAAGAAGGTAGTGAGTCTCCTCCTTGACCACCCCAGTCTGTGTGGCACACTTACATTGCTATTATTGATATGGTTCAGGTCAGAAACTCCAAAATATGGAGCCTGTCTGGATCATAAGTTTTGCATCTTGTATTTGGCTAGGATAAACATCAGCAATGATTCAAATGACCCACTAGGGAACTTTTATTAAACAAAGTTTATTTAAGAATATAGTTAACATGTACAGTAAGAAAAATAGTAAGAACTCTCATCAGTTAAAAACAAGAAACAAAACTACAATGTATAACCCTCAACAAATATATCTAATGTGTTCCAATCAAAACCAAAACCTTCCATAGACGAAAACCTTTAAACAAGTTCAACACAGCAAAGACTAATGCTCATGTGATATTGGAAATTGAGTCCTTTTGTTGAGATTCACTCAGAACAAGTTAAAGTCAAAACAGATTCTCATAACCCCAGGGAGAGACTCTCTGGTCAAGCTACCTACTGCAGAATCTTTACTGCAGGAAGGTAAGACCTTTCTTTCAGATAGCCAGCAGAATTTTCAAAACAACAGGGAGGGGGAAAACACTTCATTTTAGCTTGTTGTCCCTTCTAAAACTCAACTCTAATTGCAGCCAAACACAAAATGAAACCTTAAACTCACAAAACCCATGACTATCCTCCTAACAATGCAGGATCGTAAAACTAATCCCAGAGTAAACACAAACAACCCCACTTGAGCCACTTAAGTAGCAATGAAAGAACATTTCCAGTCAAGCTGGCAACAATGACATCACTGAAGCTGAGAGATAAGAAACCATTGAAGCTGTGAGAGCAGCTTAAAGGTACACTAACGTCTCAATTATGATAGGTGATATTCTGGTGAAAAATGACTGATCAATGACTGAACATTGCACGGTCAGATCCTAATGAGCATCTATTAAAAGTATTCCTTTGTACAACATATCCACCAATGTGTCTGTGCCAGCTTATCCACCTGACCTTGAAGCAATTCCCTTCAAATTGATTAGAATTACAACATTGTTCTAGGAGCGGAAAGAGGAATATGCAAGTCTAAGTACTTAGACAATTAATAAAACCGTGTACCTTCATGACTGTCTTTTGGATACATGTTGGCTTTTTAAGAAATGATTTCAATTTAGTGGAACTTTACAACACTTCTATATTAAAGGGCCTGTACTTCCTCTGTATATGTGCGACAGGGAGTGGTAATTTACAAAGAAATGTGTGACTTCAAAACCCAAGAACACACATCACTCAGTTGTTTAGTACACATTGCATGCTGTGCAGTTACAATAAAATGTTATACATCGATTCTCGGGTTGTTTGGCAAGATTAATAACTTGAGATAGAATATTTGTAGATCACTGTATTCAAAATTACTTTTCAAATAAGTAATAGAAGGACAAATAAGTAAAGACAAAAAGGAAACGTTAATGGCCTGGAATTTGTGGTCAGCAGTAAAGGAACACCGCTCACCGTTCACTTCGCTGACAACCTTCCCCACACAATTTTTGCAGGCCTTTCAGTAGAGTTCCATTCATTGGGCATCTGATTCAGCAGTGCACCCTCGACATGGGATGAGTGGTGTGCGAGTTGGTCAAACAGTACCGCTTCAACCAACCAGACTAATGAATCTTCACAAAGATATGCGGAGACTAACCCAGAGCGCAAAAGCCAAATACTGCAGTCGCTGGGAATCTGAAATGAATACAAAATATGCTGAGAATGGATCAGGCAACATCAGTGGCAAGAGAAACAGAATTGATCTTTCAGGGTGATGTCCTGAAAGATTAGACCTGAAAGGTTAACTCCGTTTCTCTCTACATAGATGCTGTTTGATCTGCTGGTTTTTTCCAGCATTTTCCATTTTTGTATTCATATAAGTCAGGTCAAAACAAAGGTGGAATTGAGAGGGAGGGAGAGGAAGTAAAATAAAATAAAATTCAACACGAAATTTTGAAGGAGTACACTGCAACTTCCTGTGCTTTGACTGATTGCACTGCTGAATCTACCAGTGAGTACAGCACACCCTGTGGACAAGAAAAACTTGGGTCTCAACTTTTGCATTTCCAATTTAGTTACACTTGGGCAGACTCCAGAAGTTGCTATCTACTTTACGCCAGAATGAAGGTGATGCCAGCAGCCTCACTTCAACATGGATTGCAGTGGCTCAAGGCAGCAGCGCCAGCCAACTCACCAGTTCACTAAGTTGAGAGGGAGAAATTATGCCAAAGAGAATTATAGTAGTTGAGTATTCAAGATTTTTAAAATCAAGTTATTAAAACTTTTGATAATATCAAAAATACAAGCCCTGTATGTATTTTTTCATATCCTCCAGACGAAAGGGATTTCTAAACGAGTTTTTGCCCCATCTTGGAATTTAATACTCAAGCATGATAGTATTTCAACAACATTCTAACACCAAGCATAGAATGGAAAAAGAAAATCTCAGATTTATAGACCACAAAAACGTTTCTAATAAAACCGAATGGCCGTGTCCTTTGTGAAAGAGATAATTATTGTAAGTATGAATATGAGGAAAAATACAATTAAAACATCACAGCTTGTGCAAGAGTGTATGTTTTTGTACTTTAATCAAAAAACTGTTTTAAAAATGCAAAACTCGTCATCACTTCTATTTCGTAAAGCAACTAGGTGCTTCAAATACATTTGGATAAACAACAACTTTTCAGTTTTAAAATAACGTATTCTATAGAGATGTTCAATTCTAAGACTCATTTGATCTAGGCCTCAGGGTGGCTGCAACACGTTGTAATTACTTCTCCATACCCCTGGAGACTCTGCTACTCATCCAACAGGCAGCTGGTGACTTTTCTACTGATCAATTAGTTTATTAGTTTGGCAACCTTTCCTAGAGTGAAAAACTTTGATGTCATGAAGCCATTTCATACTTGCATAGCTGCCATCTACTATTAACTTACAGATCAAAAACAATTTGCACCTGTTTGCATTTTTACACCCAATTACAATCAGTTCTCTACTTTAAGCCTACAATGAGTGGTTTTCTCATTCCACCCCGGCTCCAAACGTGTCATTCTACATGCTGTTCTTCTTTAATATGTCCTTGTGTTGAAATCATTCTCATTTCCAACTGACATTCCACAACCTCAAAACTGTGAAACTTGCTGCTTCCCTCAGGTCTTGCTTGTCTTCCTAACCTTCAAGATTTTAAATAGTCACCTAACTTCTACTGACACCAGTTTCAAAACTGATCAAATCTTCTGATAGGTATGGAATCACCTTGTTTAACAGTCTCCTTATCAAACTACTGAAAGCTACACCTGCAGAATTTTGCTCGGCTTATAAATTTCATTGGGACACCACACTTGGCAAAGTTCGGAGAGAGAAGAAGATTGAACTCCAATGTGCTGCTAAACATCTAAACTAACACAACTCACTAGTACAGAGCAGGACAAGGTTCCAGAGGACTGCCCAGCAAGGATCACTCAAACCATTTGGAATCGGTTACCAGCTTTATCTGGTCCTTTTTGGAAGAACCCCAGCCCTATTGACAAGGCTCCATTAGTGCACAAGGCTGAATGATCAAGCATCAATGTCCGGGGGTACTGCATTATTACTACTTCAAGTGCAAGGAGATGCAATTTACCTCCACTCACCAGAGGACATGTCTGACAAGCATAGATTTGAATTCTTCGCTAGATGAATGGTTGGTCCCTTGAGTTCCTTGCTAGTGGCCTATAGAACACAAAGTGAGGGCAGCACCTGCCCACAACATGGGCATGTACTACATTCCATTAAATGGTAGCAGTGTACAACCAAAACAGCATTGCAAATATAGCAGCACCAAGGTCTGGATAGATGAGCATGCATTCGCATACCTGGATTCCAGCTGTTGCCTCATCTCACTGTCCCCTCAGAAAACAATATCAGTTTCCACATTATTAAATTGTGCAATATAAAATAATTTATTTCAGCAGGACATATATAGGCATTGAACTTTTTTTGAAAACACTTCCAAAGCAGAAGACACTGGTTTACGCAGCTATGTTGTATTTGCAAAAGGCACAGTTTTTATGGAGACAGAGAGGTTGCGTGATCCAGTTCTGGGTTGTAAAATATTTGGAATTGGAATAGTCAGAGAGACTGCAACAGGAGCAAAACCCTTACCCCATCTCTTTTCTGAAACCTCTCTCAAAGCGGAACTGTTTGTGATTTGCAAAACCCACTAGGAGACTCATTGCTACAAACCAGAGTTCTCAAAAGGAGAATTCCCAATCAAGAAGCCACAACTGCAAATCAACTACTCCATTATGGAAAGGAACCCTTCAGCTGTAAACAAGCCTCAGGACCACCCACAAATATTTTTTGATGTTACCTGGCCAAGTTTTGTTTTAAAAGAGCTGATACTCTGCAGAGTTTTGTCTGTGCATGTTTCGAGGGGATATGTTTGTGTCGTTTTTGCATTAGTGGGGAGTTGGACATATTTGTACATTTTAAACCTTTAATAATTTCTGTATCTTTACTGGAGGTATAAGTTTTTGCAATAAAACAACTCTATGAGCCTAGCTGGCTTATTTCTTGCACCAAGCTATACATAGTTAAACTATCACCTCCTCTTTAAATTCAAATCTTGTTATAACTAACTCAGGAGTAGGACAAAGGGTTAGTTCACCCGTTAACTTGGTCATTACATTATACAGGCCATGAACACAGCTCACCATTGCCTCCCTCAGTATCTTTAAATTATCCGGCATCCAGTAGACCTCAGTTAAATATTGGGGAACAGAAAGCCATTGTCTTCAATCCCCGGTACTATGGGCTTTATCCTTCTCCCTGACAACAGCCTGATGCTGGACCAGACTGGTAGCATTATTTGACTCGAAGTTGAGCTTCTAAGCAGATATTGACATCAAGACATTAATACCTTTTCTATAACCTTTCCCAAATCTATCCCTGCCTCAGCTCATCTGAAAACAGCCAAGTACTGGAAAAATTCAGAAGGTCTGGCAGCATCTGTGGAGAGGGAAACAGAGTGAACATTTCAAGTCCAATATGATTCTTATTTGGAACTGAATAGGGGTAGAATCCTTCTTCAGTTCTAAAGGTTCACCTCTAATGCGAGGCATTGAAATGGATAGAGGTGGATGAAGTGATATGAACTCTGGGAGTTCAGCTCTTTTGTCAATGCTTGGGCCAAAGCTGTAATTAGATCTGGAGTAGAGTGGTCCTGGTGGAACCCCTGGCCCCGTATATCCCCTTAAATGTATGCAAAATATCCCATGGCAATATCCAAAGAGGGGCAGGGGAGTTCAGCTGGGTCCAGGCCAATATTTACCCCTCATGCAATCATCAAAACAGATTACCTGGTTATCGTATTAATGTTGTGGGATGATACAGCATACAAACTGGTGGCTGCATTTCCTACATTATGCAGTGACAATACTTCAAAGACTATGAAATACTTTGGGATGTCCTTAGGTTATAAGAATCTACCTATCTAGTGGAGTGGAAGCCAAGCAATGCAAGTGGTCTGACCTTGGACTGCTTAGCAGTGTTATAGGATGTAAATGAGGAAACTAGTTGAACTCAGCACCATCCACTTTCACAAAGACTGATTTATGAGAAATAGAACTGAGAAAAATTTAGTCAAACCGCCCCATAATAAAGCAAGGCTTTACTATGCGCTCATAACATAATGAAACATTTCCTAATGCATAGCTACCACAAGCAGAAACAGAATGTACAATACGATGAGACAGGAGAGAAGGGAAGGTAATGCCACAATCTCAGATTCGGTTTACATCCATAAACTTCACAACTGAATTTTCATATTTCAGTCTACCATTCAAAATCACATTGTATTAGTAACTTGTTAACAATATTTGGCAAGCATTTAATGAATTAGCTAGGAATTAGTGTACAAATAGCCCAAGTATGGAACATTTTCAAATTTTCGGTTTGCAGTGAAATGCAATTTCTGCATTTTACATACAAGACAGAATGTCTCTCAGAACGGAACCAAAGCACCCAAGTCAATGATCCTATTCGGAGCAGTGCAAATCCTAATCTGTTTATCTGCTAAAGCCTGGCTGGTGTAAAGATTAAACTCAAAGCTCTGCAAGCAGTTCAAAACAAAAATTAATTTAGATTTTGTCCAGTAGATGTTAATAGCACATTTCAAGAAATACGCCAGGCTGCTAAATTTAAAAGGGTGTGCCTCTGTTTTGCTAAACTAGCATAGCAGAAGAAAATCTAACAAAAAACTGTATATTATGAGCATCTAAAATAAGAAACACTTAAATTACGAATTGATCATAAAATCTTTTCTAACATTATTAAATATTTTAGGTGTGAAAAACTAATTTGACAGATAAAAAATATCAAATTACATGGGTAAATTGTAGTGTGTTTTCAATATTCTAGCCCAACATATGGCATAATTGGATCCAGAGATCCGAGACCAGTAATGCTTAAAGTTCAATTGTTAAGAGTTAATTTTCTAGCATAACTGGAATGCAGCAACCTTTATGACTTTGCTGCAGCAATTTGCAGTGCCATCTAGTTAAGTTCTTAATGCCACACTTCTAATTCTACAATATCCAATTTTAGAATTTGAGTTTAGTAGAAAACAGGTGTAAGCTGCAACATATTGAGTGGATCCAAGAGGAATTTGACTAACACATGGTGGAAAACAAACAACTCTCAAAACCACCTGTTTAAACTAATATTTGAAAAGAACAGGTTGACAAGTAGATATTAATATGGCCTAAATCGAGGTGGGATAATCTTAAAAGAATTGTTATCCGTCAGACATATTTGCACATTCCAGTCAAGTCAGCTTTAGATTGGTCACCGTGTGATCATCATAGCTCCAAGTACACAACTTCAATTCACAAAGTACATTCCCTCAAAGAGCAATCTTTAATCCATTCATCTTAATACTCTGATTAACACTGTCGAAATCTATTCAAAACATTGTGCAGTGCGTTTTGACTTGCAGCCTATACTGAAAAAAGGCTACCTCAAATGTCTTTATAAGGCCAACTAGTACACATTAGTGTTCCTAAAGTAAATGAATAAAGGATGCACAATGAGATTTGGGAAGCAATTTATATGAATAACCCTTAGGTTCACAAATAATGATCACCTGTGAGGTTAAAGCTAAGGGATCATAGGATGATACGCATTACAAATGAAAAAGAAAATATTAAATCCAAGCTATGTTGACAGAGATTGTACACTGGTTCGGGCGTATGGGAGTCCAAAAATGCGAAGGCACAAATTTTGAAGCCAGCAATGAACTAACAGTGGTCGCCATTTATTGCGTTTAGACTTGCCCACAGATTTTCTATGGGCTTTTAAACAGTGATTTGTGGAGAGCTAAAACTGCATGGTACCCTCCTACAGAAATCTGGAACCTGGGTGGACATGCAATAAGTCAAACTCAAACAGATGTAAAAATCCTTACCGAGATGTACAGAATCTAAACCAGGAAATGTACACTGGAATAGTTAATTCAATTTAAAATAATGAGCAAAAAGGGAGAGAAAGAATTGAGATAAGAGGCAGTGTGATTTAAATTTAAAAGGATATTGATCACAACATTAAAAATTCACTTGCACTGGAATGGGCAAGTCTTAACTTTTGCTAGCCTGTTCAATAACTAACTAGTGGAAAGTACAAATTCTCACACTTCATACATTTCAATGTCAAGATTTTCAAGTAGCAAACTTTTGGAACAGCAGGGTAACTTGGACAGCAACTTCCAGATTTCCACATTCAATTGCATACGCACAAGCATTGAAGTTGGTTCTAAATGACTCCTTCACAATGCTCAGCCTTGTTGGTCTCACTCCGGACCATTTTAAACTTTGCAACAAAATTGCAGGGTATGAGACACACTGAATGAAGTGTATTCAATGTGGGCCTGTCCGAGGCATCTCTATCAAACTACAAGAAGAAGAGCGGGAGAGGAGAGATAACTATGTCCCAGAGGTTTCCGCTCTGGATCAGGAGATGATTGAGGTGGACCCAGATATCATAGAACATAGAAAGCCACAGCACAAACAGGCCCTTCGGCCCACAAGTTGCGCCGATCACATCCCCACCTCTAGGCCTATCTATAGCCCTCAATCCCATTAAATCCCATGTACTCATCCAGAAGTCTCTTAAAAGACCCCAACGAGTTTGCCTCCACCACCACCGACGTCAGCCGATTCCACTCACCCACCACCCTCTGAGTGAAAAACTTACCCCTGACATCTCCTCTGTACCTACCCCCCAGCACCTTAAACCTGTGTCCTCTCGTAGCAACCATTTCAGCCCTTGGAAATAGCCTCTGAGAGTCTACCCTATCCAGACCTCTCAACATCTTGTAAACCTCTATCAGGTCACCTCTCATCCTTCGTCTCTCCAGGGAGAAGAGACCAAGCTCCCTCAACCTATCCTCATAAGGCATGCCCCCCAATCCAGGCAACATCCTTGTAAATCTCCTCTGCACCCTTTCAATGGCTTCAACATCTTTCCTGTAATGAGGTGACCAGAACTGTGCGCAGTACTCCAAGTGGGGTCTAACCAATATCAAGGAGATGCTGAAACTGCTGGACTTGTGCAGCTTGTTCAATCTGCACGTCATACAACCTTCGGTAGAAATGGCCTTCAGGATGCCAAGAATCTAAAATTATTTGTACTACAATGTTCTCTCATTAGGAAAAGACAAAAAAAAACCTCTGGACCATTGGTTCCTCCTGCAGTTGCTAGGCTTCAGTGAAGGGAAAGAGAGGAGAACAAAATAAATATTGTATTGGGAGGGCCAGTGCTGGAACTGCAATACAAATAGACAAAACCTATGTACTTCACACATGCTGATCAACAGCCATGTCTAATTTTAAAAGTTGTGTGCGTCATAAAATACGGGTGTGTCTTTTAGTTTGTGTAAACACATTATTATGCGATATCAAGCTTCGCGGTTTTGGATGCTAAACTTTATACTCATTAACCATTGTTAAACAATTTGCTCCTTGTATGTACTCTGGTACTTCATGTGAATATTAAAGTGCTTACTACATATTTCTCATTTTGAAAGAAATTATTGGCATTTTTAAGAGAACGTTCCACAAATTCATTGGCTGTGTAGTACTTTGGAATGACACGAAATACAGTTACTATTATTCATGCTGACAATGCAGCATCAAAATGTCCTGCTACGCAGTGACATTGGTAGAGCAAATGTTGCCTTGGATACAGGTAGAACTATTCTGCTCTTTGTTGAAAATTGTTGTGGAATCTTTTCCACCCACCAGAAAGGGCTGACAGGGCTCTCTCATCCAGATGATGGCAACTTCGATAGTGCAGCTTTCCCTCAGTATTGGACCAAAGTCAGAGTAAGTTACGTGCTCAAGGATAAGACGGCACTTGAACCACAAGCTTCTGATTCAAAAAGGCAAGAATTATCAACACTGAACCAAAGCTAACATGGCACCTTCCTCCAACCTCACCCTACATTTTCAAAAGCCATCAGTTTTCAGTCTAAACAAGAGACCTACTTAGCCGGCAGCAGCTGCCCTTCAATTTGAGGATGACATCTACTCTGGGGTGCGAGTTTGTGCCATTGGTCTTCACATGAATTAACATGCCGAATCATGACTCTCAGATCTTTGGGTACGTAGAGCACAAGGTCCCACTAGACCACCCCAGATATAGTGGTATCTGGAGTGCAGGATTTGCTTCCTTTACTTTTTTTTCTCTGCCTAGTTATCAAGACGTAAAGCACAATGCAGTTTGATGGACAGGTTGTTGCCATTTTAGATGACCAGCAGCAAGTTCCTTCCAGTCATTGATGTTAGTGCCGCCACACCTCAAGGAGTTGAATGGCTCAAGAGAGTCTCTCCCGCCAGGTCAAGGTGACCATTTGAAAGTTGACAAACTTAGTGATTTTATACAGAAACAAAAATGATCAAATGGAATGAGATTTCCTTTAAAGTTAAGTCCCTAACAGGAGGTAGTTCTCATTTAAAAATTTACATTATGCTGTAAAATTTAATTTGCTCTCCATCAAATTACTCACCATAAACAGCTTCACTCCTCCTACACCTTACTTTGGGACTTACAAGAGGTGCTAAACAGAGAAATACAGCAGAATGGAAGTAATGCAACAAGCATATTATCAAACAACTGGCTAAGTATAGCAAATCAAAAAGGTAATTAGCAGAGGTGAAAAAACACAAGTCCTAGAATGCAAATGATTGAATATTGCCTCACCGTAATACCATTTAAAACATTCAAAAGCAAGATGTCATAGTAGAAGATTCTTCCAGTAATTTTGACATGGGAACCATCTACTCCCAATTGGTAAAGAGAAAGAAAACTGAGTCATAACAAAAGATCTGGCAACCCAAATGTTACGTCTGCAGCTCACACTTCTGGCTCAAGGCTGGATTACCTTACACGCACACTCCCATTTTGACTCTGGTGAATTTCCAGTTCAATTCTCAGTCTCAAACTTTGACTGCAAATTTGCTTCCTTTAGGCTTCAGATGTCATGTTTCTTCCAAAATGGAAGAGGAGAGAGAAAAAGAGTTAAGGAAAAGGGGGAGAAATGAAAAGGAGAGATAAAGTTTGTTTTAATCTTCCCTCTGAAAACATTTTATTGCATGATCCCAGCACATGAGATTTGCTGGCAACCTGTTTCTAGGTTGCTTTGATGAAGATTTTCCCTCGCTGGGGCAATCTCTAGCTTCTCAATGCCACAAGTAGAGATTTATACGAGGCCTCATTACTGCTATTGACTCAACACTTGGGGCGTTGCTCACACCCCAAAATAAATTTATGCGTTCATTAAAACCAGGTGCTGGATAGACCCTTTTACTTTTATGACCAGTACATTTTGCAGTAAATTGAGCATGCAAAACAACATCTGCCAAGTGCATGGCAAAATGCATCAGCAAATCATGATAATGCACTTCTATCTTTACAAAAAGGAAAAATCTAGACAATTTATCCAGGTTGCTTTGGAGAACGTTCACTCATTGCACGTCCCAATTTAGCTAGTTTGCCTTCAGACGATTTGTTTTCTGTACTATGTTAGTATAATATTTTCACAGTCCCTGTGGGCAATACAGGAATTAAAGTTCAAAGCAAAATATTAATGACATTTTCACAGTTATAGAAAAAAAAATTCACAAATGCAATGGTTAAGCATTTTCCTCTTTCCAAGGTGGTTGCAACATTGAACAATTCCTGTAGTAGATAGAACACTCGGGTTCAAATACAAGCCATTTAAAAAAGGTGCTTTCCAAATGCATATTTATTAGTATCCAGGAAGAACCTCGTCACAATATTACCAACAGGAATGTCAATAAAAGAATCATAGAATCCCTACAGTGCAGAAGGTAGCCATTTGGCCCATCGAGCCTGCACCGATAACAATCCTATCCAGGCCCTATCCCCGTAACTCCACATATTTACCCCACTAATCCCCCTGACACCAAGGGTCAATGTAACATGGTCAAATCAACCTGGCCCGAATATCTTTGGACTGTGGGAGGAAACCAAAGCACCCAGAGGAAACCCATGCAGACAAGGGGAGAACATGCAAACATCACACAGACAGTCACCCAAGGCCGGAATTGAACCCAGGTCCCTGGCGCTGAGGCACAACAGTTCTGACCATTGTGCCACCATGCTGCCCCAAGGATGAAAAGATATATATAAAATGAATATCTTTACATCTACCATGCTAAATCATAACCATGATAAAAAGGATAGGAAACTTGGTTTCAACAATTGCAATCAGGCATTATAATTATAAAAATATTCAAATTCCTGTTGGAAAGAGCAGAATCTCTATTTTTACCATAAGCATACTATTCATTTACCTGTTTCAACCATCAGTAAATCTGTCCAGTTTATAGCTGGAACTGGAGCGCGATAGATATTCAACTATTTTCTGGAAGCACTCTCTGTAAACAGCACTGTGGATGTACCTACACCACGTAGGCTGTAGCAGTTCAAGAAGATGGCTCATCACCACCTTCTCCAGGGAAATTAGGGACGAGCAACAAATGCTGGCCTGACCAGCAATGTCCACATCCTGTAAAGTTAAAAAGATGGAATGATCATGTGACACCACGTTTTACATTGCAGGGAGCCAGTGTAAATTGCCAACATATCTATGTTCCACTCCGGAGATTGATTGACATCGCTAGATATTGGGCAGGCAATGGCATTTGTTGGGGACATGGGACATTGAGTGATGCTGAATCCAAGGAAATACCAAAACAAAAACAAATGTAACAAACTCTAAAAACTGTCCTTTCCAAAATTCCCAGTACACAAAATTTAAACAGGATAAATAAATGACTCAGAATATAAACACAAATGGGATGAATTTGACTGGAAATCGGAGATGAACTTGTGTGACAGGACATTTACTGGCATATGTAAATGTTGTCACTAAAGAAAAAAGCTGCCAATTTTTATAATTGGGCTGTCAAGCAGCTAATATTTTAGTGGTGAAATGTAGGTTTGTCACAATTGGCTAAGTTTGGTTCTGCCATTGTAGGACACAAACTCACATTGACATCATATCACTTTTAAGAACTTTATTGAGGAAAAGTGCAGAAGTGTGACGTTAACTCTGGAAGATGCACTAGCTCCTTCAGGAACTCCTGAATTCAAGTCTCAAAAACTACCTTACGTTTTGATTTGATTTGTCACATGTACTAGTATATCGTGAAAAGTATTGCTTCTTGCACACTATGCAAAGTATACTGTACATGGAGATGGAAAGGAGAGTGCAGAATGTAGTGTTACAGTCATAGCTAGGGTGGAGACAAAGATCAACTTAATACAAGGTAGGTCCATTCAAAAGTCAGATGGCAGCAGGGAAGCTGCTGCTCTTGAGTCGGTTGGCACGTGACCTCAGACTTTTGTATCTTTTTCCTGACAGAAGGTGGAAGTGTGTGTGTCTGGAGTGCGCGGAGTCCTTGATAATGCTGGCCACTTTTCCATGGCAGCGGGAAGTATAGACGGAGTCAGTGAATGGGAGGCTGGTTTGCATAATGGACGGGTTTATATGCATTCATTTACAAAATGTAAGTTTTCTTTTAAGAACTATTAGAAACAAGGTTTTACTTTTTGTGTCAATATCCAAGTGAGTTTTGAAAAGCATTAAATTTTATATAAATCAGCTCTTCAGACTTACTGATTTTGATCATATATTTAGGGATGCTTGCACCTCTTCCACACAGGTTAGGATACAAGAAATAAGTGGTTAGTTGACAAGTAACTTTTCATGTAATTCGCTTTCTCTCTCCCATTCCTTTACACTTTCCACCCTTGCACCAGATAAGCCACTCCTGATCACTGCATCCTGATTCTATTTATTCTATGATGGGACGTGGGCATCACTGGCTAGGTCAGCATTTTCCGCCCATCCTAACTGCAGTCGAGAGGACCATTTTGCCTTTTAAACAACTGTGGCCCGTGTGCTGTAGGTATTTCCACAGTGCTCCTAGGAATGGAGTTCTGGGAATTTGACTCAACGACCGTGAAGGAGCAGCAGTACAGTTCCAAGCCAGGATGGTTTGAGGCTTGGAGGGGAATTTGGAGGTGGTGGTATTCTTAGTCATCTGCGGTCTTTGTCCTTCTCGGTGGTAGAGGTCACAGATTTGGAAGGTGCTGTCAAAAGAGGCTTGATGAGCTGCTGCAGTGCACACAGAGCCTATGGCTGTGCATCAGTGGTGGAGGGGGTATATGTTTAAGGTGATGGATGAGGCTGTTTTGTCTTGGATAGTGCTGAGCTTCGAGTGTTGTTCAATATGCACTCATCCAGGCAAGTGAGAGACTATTCCATCACACAGCTTACTCATGCCTTGTGGTTGGTGAACAGATTTTGGAATTTGGGGGCGAGTTACTCAATAACACAGGATTCCCAACCTCTGATCTGCTCTCGCATCCCTAGAGCCATGGTATTTATGCTTTTCTAGTAATTTACAGGATATGGGAGTCGCTGGCAAGGCCAGCATTTATTGCCCTTCCTTAGTTACCCTTCAGACAGTGGTAGTGAGCTGCTTCCCTGAACTGCTGCATTCCCTGAGATGTAAGTGCACCCACACTGCTAATGGTCCCATTCAGTTTTAGGTCAATGGGTACCACCCAGGATGTTGATGGTGGGGGATTCAGCATTTAACATCTTGGGAAGATAGTTAGATTCTGTCTCATTGGAGAAGGTAATTGCCTGGAACTTGTGTGGCACAAATGTTACTTGCCACTTCTCACCACAAGCCTGGTGTCCACATCTTGCTGCATATGGATACAGACTGGTTCAGTATCTGAATAAGAAGTCTTACAATGCCAGGTTAAAGTCCAACAGGTTTATTTGGAATCACGAGCTTTCAGAGCACTGCTCCTTCATCAGGTGACTGGAAGGAGCAGTGATCTGAAAGCTCGTGATTCCAAATAAACCTGTTGGACTTTAACCTGGTGTTGTGAGACGTCTTACTGTGCCCAACCCAATCCAACGCCGGCATCTTCACATGAGTATGAGAGTCAAGAGTGACACTGAACACTGCAATCATCAGCAAACATCCCCATTTCAGACCTTATGATGGAGGGAAAGTCATTGATGAAGCAGCTGAAGATGGTTGGTCCTCAGACAATACCCTAGGAAATGACTGTAGCAATGCCCTGGGGCTGAGATGATTGACCTCCAAAAACCACAACCTCCTTCCTGTGTTCAGTAGGACTCCAACCAATGGGGTTTTCCCCCCAATTCCCAACTTCAGTTTTGCAGGGGCTCCTTGATGCCATTCCTCACCTCGAGTTTCTAGACAGGGCCTTCAAAACGATGCAATCCCTCAAACCTCCTAGATTTTCCTCTTACCATTTACCAGCATTAAAAATCCATTCCTGGCTGTACACAAACAACACTTCTGCTTTACAGTCTTTCCTGCTCTTTTTATTTGGTTGAATCCTGTACTGCTAGCCTTAACCTTCACCTAGGCTTCCTGCTTTGAGAGAAAACATTCCCACTGCGCATAACCACCAACCTCAAATTTGCAAAAGCATTTTACATATTTCTGAATTGACAGTCAGTCACAGGAGAATGCTCATTCCAACTCAGCAAGTAAACGTTGCAACATGATCTATTTTTGGCCAATACATACCCATGAATTTAACTCTAACTCTGCCATGGGAATTTTCAAATTGACTGCCAAAGACAGCATGCATCAGTAGTCCTGTTTGTAGGTCCAAGGGAGTAACTTCAAGACCACTGCTTTGGAGAAAGTGGTGAGCTTTGATCATTGTGTGTTTGTTTAAAAGGCACTAGGTAGGGTTCAAATAACAAAGTTAAAACTGCTCTGGGTGTTCCCGAGCTAAGAATGGGAAAAACTATAAATGCACCTTTTCCTAACCATTATTCCATGACTTCCACTGGAAGTACACATGCAAAGTAGGTAATGGAAAGATGAGATTTAACATAGAACAACTACCCAGGTCAGCAACGATGAAAGATGACCTGGTTCTATCCTCTTTCCATTGGGCGGCAGGGTGACATATTGGTTAGCACTGCTGCCTCACAGCGCCAGGGACCCGGGTTCGATTCCCAGCTTGGGTCACTGTCCATGTGGTGTTTGCACATTTTCCCCGTGTCTACATGGGTTTCCTCCGGGTGCTCCAGTTTACTCCCACAGTCTAAAGATGTGCGGGTTAGGTGGATTGGCCATGCTAAACTGCCCCTTAGTGCCAGGAGGACTAGCTAGGGTAAATGCATGGGGTTATGGGGATAGGGCCAGGGTGGGATTGTGATCGGTGCAGACTCGATGGGCCAAATGGCCTCCTTCTGCATTGTAAGATTCTATGATTCTCTATGGTAGGTGCTGTCAGACCTGCTGTGTTTCGAGAGCGCGCGCGCGCACCCAGGTCAGTGGCTTGCTGACCAACCAATCTCTGGGTGAAAAAGCTTTTCCTCAAATCACTTCTACTCCTTTTGCCCATTATTTTTAACCTATGTCCTCGAGTTCTTGATGCACTCTTTGATGGGGAACAGTTTCTCTCAATACCCTGTCCATACCTTTCAGGAACTTTTATATATGTATCAAGTCTTCGCTCAGCCTTCTTTTCGCCAAGGAAAACAGATCAAATCTCCCCAATCTATCCTTATAGCTACAGTTGTTTATCCCTGGAATCATTCTTGTGGACATTACAGCAGGAGTTCCTCAGGGTAGTGTCCTAGGACCAACCATCTTCAACTGTTTCATAACAACATTCTCTCCACTCTAAAATCAAAAGTGGGGATGCTTACACAATGTTCAGCACCATTTGCTACTTCTCAGATACTGAAGGAGTCCTTGCCAATATGCAGCAAGATATAGTCAATATCCAGGCTTGGGCTGATAAGTGGCAAGCAATATTCATGCCATACAAGAGCCAGGCAATGACAATCTCCAACAAGAGAATCTAACAATTTCCCCATGACATTCAAATAGTATTACCATCTTGAATTTCCCACCATTAACATCCTGGAGGTTACAACTGACCAGAAACTGAAGGGCCAGCCATATAAATACTGTGGCTACACGAGAAGGCTGGTAACTCTGCAGAGTGCAACTCAGCTACTGACTTCCCAAAGATCACAAGCAGGATTGTGATGGAATACTCTCCATTTGCCTGGATGAGTAACAGTGTTGATGACAGTGTAGACTATTTAGGACAGAGATGAGGAGACATTTCTTCAACCAAAGAGTGTCAATGTCAGGGGGATTAGCAGGGTAAATACATGTGGTTACAGGGATAGGGCCTGGGTGGGATTGTTGTCCTTCTAGGTGGGAGAGGTCACTAGTTTAAAAGATGTTGTCAAAGGAGCTTTGGTGAGTTGCTGCAGTGCATCTTGTAGATGGTACACGCTGCATCCATTGTGCATCCATGGTGGATGGGGAGTGAATGTTGAATGCACACTGCTTCGTCCTAGATCATGTTGAGCTTCTTGAGCCTTGTTGGAGGTCCACTCATCCAAGCAAATGGTGGTGAGCCTGTGGAATTCATTACCACAGGAAGTAGTTGTTGCCAAAACATTCAATGCATTCAAGAGGCAGCTAGATATAGCACTTAGGGCGAATGGAATCAAAGGTCATGGGGAGAAGGCAGAATTAGGCTATTGAGTTGGATGATAGCCATGATGGTGATGAATGGCAGAGCAGGCACAAAGGGCCAAATGGCCTCTTCCTGCTCCTATCTTCTATGTTTTTAAAATTCTGTGTGTGGAGTTTGTACGCTCTCCCCATGTCTGCATGGGTTTCCTTGGGGTGCTCTGGTTTCCTCCCACAGTCCAAAGGACAAAGAATCATAGAACCCTACAGTGCAGGAGGCCATTCAGCCCCTCGAGTCTGCACCGACAACAATTCCACCCAGGCCCTATCCATGTAACCACATGTATTTACCCTGCTAATCCCCCTGACAATAAGGGTCAATTTAGCATGGCCAATCAACCTCATCTGCATGTCTTTGGACTGTGGGAGGAAACCAGAGCACCTAGAGGAAACTCACGCAGACACGGGGAGAATGTGCAAACTCCACAGTCACGTGAGGCCAGAATTGAACTGAGTCCCTGGCGCTGAGGCAAGTACTAACCACTGTGCCACCGTGCTGCTCATAACCCAATGTGCAGGCTAGGTATAGAGTCTGGATGGGATTGTTGTTGGTGCAGGCTCGCTTGGCTGAATGGCCTCCTTTGATAAATTTGCCTTTGAAGCCTTGAAAAATCCCTCCAAAAATGGGGGTGGACAAATATGCCAAATATAAAAGTGAGCTTTCAGCGTGGGTGGTCGACATTTTTTGACATTGGTATGCTGGGTCTGTTCTGTGTAGGCGTATCGTAAACCACAGCACATCCTCACAACACAACCCATCTTGCCTGCTTGATCCCTTGCACCCACTTAGAACGCACCCAAGTAAAACATCCATTTGTGGATTCAAAAAATTGAGGCCAACTATTAATGTGAAATATAGAATGTTGTGGCTGAAAAAAGTGGGGTGGGGACTGACTTGTATCCGAAGTGTTTGCAAAAACATTTGGTCAAAAACATGGGCCATCATACATGCTGGGTTAACATACACACCATGAGCTAAACTGTACACTAATCCCGGCCAGTTTGACTCCCATTTTCTATATCAAGATGCATCAAAATTAAGTCCAATGCTTGAACAGTTCTTTTCCTTTTTACAAGCACATTTAAGATGGAGGGTAGAAACTAAATACTGCTTCAGAATTAGCTACAAGGCTGAACAATTAAAAGTTTTGCAAGCTAGGCATGTCATTATCCAACGCCCGAGGGAGTATTTTCTGTGCTTCATGACATCCTTCTCACAAATCAGCTGAACTCGTGATTGCGACAGTAGTGACAAGCAGTCTAAAGACAAAAACCACTGAGAAGCTCAACACCTCCTACAGTGTTACACATCTTTAATTATATTTTCAATTAATCGC